>NW_025920152.1:1158459-1305029 GCF_902686445.1 Sciurus carolinensis
AGTGTTTTACAGACAAGACTTGTCCTGGTTCTCAGAATTTTATAGGGTAGTTGCTAATTTGCTTTTGTAATAAGATGATCTTTATCCAAGCATATGTTCTTGCAAAACTA
The DNA here is from genome assembly GCF_902686445.1 of Sciurus carolinensis. Taxonomy (NCBI): domain Eukaryota; kingdom Metazoa; phylum Chordata; class Mammalia; order Rodentia; family Sciuridae; genus Sciurus; species Sciurus carolinensis. Next base: position 1,158,570 of record NW_025920152.1, read on the forward strand.
TTAAACATTACACATTTAACTGTAAATTTAAAGTAAGAGTGTTTTAACATTACCCCTGGTTTGTCAACTTGTTGAAGAAAAAGGCTCATAAGCAGCAGCATAAAAAAGTTGTGTGTGCTTCTTGAAGTGAACAAGCTTCTGTTTGGGATTTAATATTTACCAAAAGTTTGACCAAGACAAACAGTATGTTGGAAACTTTGAAAAGTTGTGCAAGTTGTCTCTTCTTACAGATATTCTAATGCTAGCCTTGAGTTTAACATAGCTGTTCTGGAGCTATGTACTTGGGATGCCTAGTTCTATACTCTGTAGATTAGCTTTAAGTGAACCTTACTGTGGCATTAGGCTGTTGGCCCAGTGTGAATGATGTTATTGAAAATAGCCCTATGAAACTTTTATTTTATATAGTATAAAAAAGTTATTGAGTGGTTAGTGTTGTGGCTCGGTGATAGAGCTCTTATCTAGCAGTTGTGAGGCACTAGGTTTGATTCTCAGTACTGCAAGTAAATAAATGAATAAAAAAGTGCATCAACATCTAAAAATGTTTAAAATGTTATTGAGGACATTGAAAACACATGGGATAAATTTATTTCTTATTTCAGTACCAGGAACCAGGAATAATTACATGTTCTTCATTGAGCAGTAATCTGTATTCATCTTGTGGACAATGGCACACAAAATTTCACCCTTCATGTATTTGATTGTAAAGCTTATAACTGAATTATTGGCCTATTCCTAGCAAGTTAAGTGACATTATAGTTCCAGATATTTTTGTGTTTCATCCATCCTCTAGTTTTACCATAAGTAAATAAAGTTAAAATAATTCAATTACAGAAATGTTACAACAATCATACAAATAATTCCCAACTAACCTTTACACAGATTGCCCTAACGTTATCACTTTTATATGTAGGTATTCTCTTTATCTTTCCTTTCTATTTCTGTTTCTGTGTCTCTGTCTCTCCCCACACTCATATCACCTACTTGCTTTTAATTTGCCTCAACAAATGTTTCTGATTCTTTGAATTACTTTTTTGGGGGAAATGAGACAATGCATTTTTTTAATTAATTTTAACAATGGATAAGAGTGGGTACATTTTATACCTATATTCAACAAAGTATTACATAAGGACCTATTGGTCTAGGTGGAAAAAAGACACATTGTGGATGGAGGAAAAGAAAGAGCAAGGGAGAAAGAGAGACAAAAAAGAGCACACAGACCTGATAGTTAAGAAAGTGCTTATAATGCTTCAAAGAAGATAGTTACTTTAAATGAAAGATGAGGGAAAATACCAGTGATTTTCAATTCAAATATAATTCATAGAGTAACATTCTTAAATAAAAGCAGATAATGAATATTAAAGCATGAAAATGATTGAGAATGTATTTGCATTAATAATCAAGTCCACTTTAGTAATCAGTATTCAGAATGGCACTGTCAATACTGTGGGAAACTTTAACTCAAATGTGTTTACCTTTAATTAAATTGGTCATAAAATAAGTTCAGATTTGATCACTTTCAAACTAGTTCTTACTTAAAAAAATACTTACTTTATGCCAGGTATGGTGGTGCACACCTATAATCCTGGTGACTCAGGATGCTAAGGCAGGAGGTTTCCAAGTTTGAGGTCAGCCTGGGCAACTTAGTGAGACCCTGTCTCTAAATAACAAATAAGACTGGAAGCTGGATGAGGTGTCAGATGCCTGTAATCCCAGTGCCTCAGGAGAATCCTTAGTTCAGAAGGATTCAGAAGAATCCTTAGTTCAAAGCCACCCTCAGCAATTTAGCAAGGCCTAAAGCAACTTAAAGAGACCCTGTCTCTAAATAAGATGTAAAATGTGCTGGGGATGTTGCTCAGTGGCTAAGTACCCCTGGGTTTAGTCTTTAGTACCGTAACAAAGCAAAACAAAATAAATTGTAACCACCCCTTAAGTATAAGATTCTTTTTTGGGAGATGGGCACAGGATGACAGTTGTTTGTGCAAAATAAGGCTAAACGAAAATGTAAACTTTATTGTACCATACAGTATAGAAGGCATTATAACTGCATATTCCTATTTCAGATATTTCAGATATAATTCTACTTTATCAATGACTCAAAATTTGGGGGATAGAAATTAAAAACGTATTAAAGATGAATTCAAAGAATGTTGAAAATTATAATGTTTTTCATACTCTTAAAATTATTTTGAAAAATTTATAACTTAAAACAAAACAATTGCCAAAATAAATGAATGAATTTTCCTCTAGACTAATGTGAAAATAACACAGTGGAGTGAAAAGGAGCTACAGAATTCTGTCTATATTATAGTCAGATTCTTTTTTCCTAAATAATTTGGTCGAGGAATCTGCATACAAAGTGTTGCCTTTTTATATATATATATATATATATGTATATATATGCATTTAAAAATCAAAATAGAAGTCCTCTTAAAAGACAGGTTTAGGAAGCAAAATTGACCTCAAATCTTGTAGAAGATGGAGTATATTCTACAATTTTAAATGCATGACATTTTAAAATGTCATCATTCTTTGGTTAAGGCATTAATTTTAAATAATAGTAATTAATGCCATACAAGAGTAATACAATAGTCTTGACTTTTGTAGCTTCTATAGTTGGCATTTATTTATTCCATCAGCAGCATTTCAAAAAATGGACTTTGTAGGAATGCAGACTTGTGGTCCTATCTCTACTTTTGAGTGTGATCTCGATATCAACCATTGGTAACATAGTGCTAATAATACCTACCTCTTGGGGTTGTGTGAGAATGAATTGAGATGGTAATATCATGCTTATTTTGTTGTGAAGTCTCAAGAAATGTTATTTGTTGCAGATACTCCCTCATTGAACCCCAGTGATGTTTGCAGTCATGCCATGGATAATCTTGTAAAAAAGGATTCTTAGGTGTAGAGATGTGGAAAAGGTTATGTTTGGTACAGAGATAACAGGTAAGGAAGAAAGGAGTAGAACAAATTGTTAATTGCTGTTCTTTAAATTTTATACATAAATTATTTGTCTTTTCTTTTAAATGATTTCAATTAGTTTTCAATATTTTTATTTTTACAAGTTCCTTATCTACTTAATATTTACAAAAGGGCCAGACAAATAATGTACACTAGTATTTGTTTAATAAGTGATACAGTGTTTCTTTTCATTATACTAACCACACACATAATACAATCTTGTGTTTTTTATCAAATTTTTGGGGTCCAAATATCTATAAGTGGAAGGAAATTTGTATGCTAAATGATATGTAACTTTCATGTTATTATTCAAAAGACTTATCTTTTCATCTCATTATTTTCTTATGTGTAGAACAAGGGACTTGTGGCAAAGTAATTTAAAAATAATAAGAACCAACATCTTTTAAAGGATTATCTTCAGTGCTGTCCTAAATTCCCACAGTACTCCTCCAGTGTATGAACTCTTGTTATCTATATTCAAAAGTACAAAACTAAAATTTAATGCATTGAAGTAACATGCTAAGTCACAGTACTGGTGGTTAAGGTGCAATTTGAATTGAAAACCAAGGGTTTTAACCACAGTTAAAAGATATGATCTCAGAATTGGGACCTCTTAATTGTGGTAAAGAAAAAATTAAGTCCCAATTCATAATTGTATATTTTGAGTTTTTAAATAGAGTTCATTTGAAAATTTTGATATATTTAGGATTATGATTATAATTAAGGAGAAACATGTATTCCACTTTAAGGTTGTGTTTTTTTTTTAAGGTGTTTGTTTCTCAGAGGTTATTATTTTTCTGAATTCACTTAGTTTTTTGGGCAGAGCAAAAATTAAATATAGAAAAGTACAAAGTAGCTGAGAAATTCCTGTATGTAGCATATAAAATTTAGCTTTCATTCTTTCTGTGCAATTTAAAGATCCATTATTATAAAGAAGTTTTTATCGATATAAAAAAGAGGATGCCTGTCATAATAAATATATAATAGTCTTGTCTCTAACATGAAATTTCTTATAATGAATATTGTTTGAATGATTGATTCAGTATATTCATATGTTATAATCCATGGATATAATGAAGAGATTCTTACAGAGTTTTCCACAAATCAGTAAATATGGCATTTTAAAATTCAAAAATATATTTTAATTCTATAAGGAACAAACAATATATTACAAAATGTGATATCTAATATTTTATCATTAGATGAAAGAACCCAAATCTTTTTAAAATAATTTTAATTGTAGATGGACAAAATATCTTTATTTATTTATTTTTATGTGGTACTGAGGATTGAACCCAGTGCTTCACTTGTCTGAAGCAAGAACCCTACCCCTGATCTACAACCCCAGACCCAGAATCACAAAGATTATTTTTTCTAATCTTAGTTGATGAGAAAAGGGCAGCAATCCCATATTAAAGATTTGTTTTAAAACAGCTATCTTCAGGTACTAATATGATAGTTCAGATTCTGGACATATACTTACACATACTCTAGAAGTAGCAGTTCTAAGTGATGGGGAAAGATAATTGAACACTATGGATAATATAATTCATACATACTTTTGACCTGTGACTTTTTGACCAGTATTTTAGTGGATATTGGTAAACATACTTTATTTCACATTTCTTCTAAATATTCTGGAATCTTGTCACTTGAATTTTATATGTTTTGGCATATTTCCATGAAAACTAGTACAGTCACAAATAACTAAATCAATACATATTTGATATAAAATAGAAACTTTTGATTAAACTCTGAAAAAGCACTTATTCTTTGTATTATATTCATAAATATTTCCTCCATGCATATAGATATTAAATATTGATAGCTATTGTTTTCTTTGTTGTTCCCATGTAGACTCATTGAAAACATATTGGAATTCTCATGAGGCTATTGAAATTTTCATTTCATGAAGTACAGTGGATATAGGCAGAGTTGAATTACCCTAAATGGCTTTTCAGTTTTTGCTTGGTAGCTTTCAAAGTGACTTGCCACTTAATGAAAAAGGGAGACCAACAGATGGTAAACCTGTGATTGCAACCTCTGCCATTTCCCTTTGTCATTATGTAAACTGCTTTATCAGTCTTCAAAGACTTCTCCCCACAGCTTAGCCCTCCTGAGAATACTATGGTTCTGCTAATTGGAAGTTGACCATCTTTGTGCCTAGGCACGGTTTGAAATTGTTCTGTCTTTTGTTTTGTTTTGTTTTGTTTTGTTTTAAATATATTTTTAAAATTATTTTTATTGTAAACAAATGTGATACATGTTTGTTTGTACGTGGAGTAACAGCATACCATTTGTATAATCATACATTTACATAGGATAATGATGTTTGATTCATTCTGTTATTTTTTCCTTCCCCCCACCCCTACCACCACTCTATTCCCTCTATACAGTCCCTCCTTCTTCCATTCTTGCCCCCCTCCCACCCCCAATTATGTGTCATCATCTGCTTATCAGTGAGATCATTCACCCTTTGGATTTATGAGATTGGCTTATCTCACTTAGCATGATATTCTCCAATTTCATCCATTTACCTGTAAATGCCATAATTTTATCATTCTTTATAGCTGAGTAATATTCCACTGTATATATATATATCACAGTTTCTTTATCCATTCATCAATTGAAGGACATCTAGGTTGGTTCCACAGCCTGACTATTTGTTAATTGAGCAGCTATGAACATTGATGTGGCTGTATCTCTGTAGTATGCTGATTTTAAGTCCTTTGGGTATACGCCAAGGATTGGTATAGCTGGGTCAAATGGTAGGTCCATTCCAAGTTTTCTAAGGAATCTCTACACTGCTTCCAGAGTGGCTGCACTAATTTGCAACCCCACCACCAATGTATGAGTGAACCTTTTTCCCCACATCTTCTCCAACACCTATTGTTGCTTGTATTCTTGATAATCGCCATTCTAATTGGGGTGAGATGGAATCTTAGTGTAGTTTTGATTTGAATTTCTTTTATTACTAAAGATGGTGAACATTTTTTCATATGTTTGTTGATTGCTTGTACATCTTCTGTGAAGCGTCTGTTCATATCCTTAGTGCATCTGTTGATTGGGTTATTTGTATTCATGGTGTAATTTTTTGAGTTCTTTATATATTCTGTAAATTAGTGCTCTATCTGAAGTATAAGTGGCAAAGATATTCTCCCACTCTGTAGGATCTCTCTTCGCATTGCTGATAGTTTCCTTTGCTGAGAGAAAGCTATTTAGTTTGAATCTGTCCCAGTTATTGATTCTTGCTTTTATTTCTTTTGCTATGGGAGACCTGTTAAGGAAGTCTGACCCTACACCAACAAATTGAAGATTTGGACCTACTTTTTCTTCTAAAAGATGCAGGGTCTCCGGTCTGATTTCAAGGTCTGTGATCCATTGTGAGTTGATTTTTGTGCAGGGTGAGAGATAGGGGTTTAGTTTCATTCTGTTGCATGTGAATTTCCAGTGTTCCCAGTACCATTTGTTGAAGAGGCTATCTTTTCTCCATTGCATATATTTGGCACCTTTGTGTAGTATGAGAAAATTGTATTTATTTGGGTTTGTGTCCGTGTCCTCTATTCTGTACCATTGATCTACTTGTCTATTTTGGTGCCAATACACATGCCGTTTTTCTTACTATTGCTTTGTAATAGAGTTGAAGATCTGGTATTGTGATACCCCTCTTTCATTCTTCCTTCTAAGGATTGCTTTAACTATTCTGGGTTTCTTATTCTTCCAGATAAATTTCATGATTGCTTGCTCTATTTCTGTAAGGTACATCATTGGGATTTTAATTAGAATTGTATTGAATCTCTATAGCACTTTTGGAAGTATGGCCATTTTGACAATATTAATCTGCCTATCAAAGAACATGGAAGATCTTTCCATCTTCTAAGGTCTTCCTCAATTTCTTTCTTCAATGTTTTGTAGTTTTCATTGTAGAGATCTTTTACCTCTTTGGTTAGATTGATTCCCAAGTATTTTATTTTTTTGAGGCTATTGCAAATGTATTTGTTTTCCTCATTTACCTTTCAGATGTTTCATTGCTTGTGTATAAAAATGCTTTAGATTTATGCGTGTTGATTTTATAGCCTGTTATTTTGCTGAATTAATTGATGAGGCCTAGAAGTTTTCTGGAAGAGTTTTTTGGATCCTCTAAATATAGAATCATGTCATCAGCAAATAGTGACATCTTAAGTTCCTCTTTTCCTATTTGTATCCCTTTAATTTCTTTGGTCTGCCTAATTGCTCTGGCTAGAGTTTTGAGGACAATGTTGAATAGAAGTGGTGAAAGAGGACATCCCTGTCTTGTTCCCATTTTTAAAGGGAATGGTTTCAGTTTTTCTCCATTAAGAATGATGTTGGTCATTAGCTTAGCATAAATAGCCTTTAAAATATTCAGGTATGTTCCTACTATCCCTATTTTTTCTACTGTTTTGAGCATGAAGGGGTGTTGTATATTGTTGAACACTTTTTCTGTGTCAATTGAAATAACTATGATTCTTATCCTTAAGTCTACTGACATGATGGATTACATTTATTGATTTATGGATGTTAAACCATCCTTGCATTCCAGAGATGAGCCCCGCTTGATCGTGGTGCACAATTTTCTTAATATGTTTTTGCATACAGTTTGCCAATATTTTTTAAGGATCTTTGCATCTATATTCATCAAGGATATTGGTCTAAAATTTTCTTTCCTTGATGTGTCTTTGCCTGGTTTGGGAATGAGGGTGATATTAGCTTCATAGAATGAGTTTGGTAGGGTACCCTCCTTTTCTATTTCCTGGAATACTTTGAGAAGTATTGGAATGAGTTCTTCTTTGAAGGTCTTGTAGAACTTGGCTGAGAACCTGTCTCGTCCTGGGCTTTTCTTAGATGGTAGATTTTTAATGGCTTCTTCTGTTTCCTTGCTTGATATTGATCTGTTTAAATTGTGTATGTCATCCTGGTTCAGTTTGGGAGGAGCATTTGTCTCTAGAAATTTGTCAATGTGTTCGGTAGTTTCTATTTTGTTGGAATATAGATTTTCAAAGTAGCTTCTCATTATGTTCTGTATCTCAGTGGTGACTGTCGTGATGTTTCCTTTTGCATCATGTATTTTAGTAATTTGAGTCTTCTCTCTCCTTCTCTCTTCTAGTGTGGCTAAGGGTTTGTCTATTTTGTTTACTTTCTCAAAGAACCAACTTTTTGTTTTGTCAATTTTTTGAATTATTTCCTTTGTTTCAATTTCATTGATTTCAGCTCTGATTTTAATTATTTCCTGTCTTCTACTACTTTTGCTGTTATTCTGTTCTTCTTTTTCCTGGGCTTTGAGCTGTAATGTTAGGACATTTAGTTGTTGACTTTTCATTCTTTTCTGGAATGTGCTCCATGCAATGAATTTTCCTCTTAGGATCACATTCATAGTGTCCCAAAGATTTTGATATGTTGTATTGTTGTTCTGATTGTCCTCTAAGAATTTTTTTATCTCCTCCCTGATGCTTTTTCTTATCCATGTTTCATTCAGTAGCATATTATTAGTCTCCAGATGTTAGGTGTAATTTCTGTTTTTCATTTTGTCATTGATTTCTAGTCTCAGTCCATTATGATTTGATAGAACACAAGGCATTATCTCTATTTTTTTGCATTTCCTAAGGGCTTCTTTGTTGCATAACATATGGCCTATTTGTGAGAAGGTTCCATGTGCTGCTGATAAGAAAGTGAATCCACTCATTGATGGATGGAATATTCTATATATGTCTATTAAGTCTAGGTTATTGATTGTGTTATTGAGTTCTATGGTTTCTTTGGTTGGTTTTTGTTTGAAAGATCTATCTAGTGGTGACAGTGGTGCATTAAAGTCACAGAGAATTATTGTGTTGTGGTCTGTGTGATTCCTGAAATTGAGAAGGATTTGTTTGAAATACAGGGATGCACCATTGTTTGGGGCATAAATATTTACTATAGTTAAGTCTTCCTGATTTATGATTCCCTTAAGCAATATGAAATGTCCTTCTTTATCCCTCCTGACTAATTTTGGCTTGAAGTCCACTTTATCTGATATAAGGATGTAACCCCTGCTTTTTTACTGAGTCCATGTGCGTGGTAGATTTTTTCCCATCCTTTCACCTTTAGTCTGTGGATGTCTTTTTCTATGAGATGAGTCTCTTGCAGGCAACATATTGTTGGGTCTTTCTTTTTAATCCATTCTGCCAGTCTATGTCTTTTGATTGTTGAGTTTAGGCTATTAACATTCAGGGTTATTATTGAGATATGATTTGTATTCCCAGTCATTTGGCTTATTTTTGGTTATTAAGTTGGCTTGGTTTCTCCTTTGAGTGGTTTTTCTCTAAGGTAGTTCCTCCCTTTGCTGACCTCCATTGTTGTTTTTCATTTCCTCCTCATGGAATATTTTGTTGAGAACATTCTATAGCTCAGGCTTTCTATTTGTAAATTCTTTTAACTTTTGTTTATCACGGAAGGATTTTATTTCATCTTCAAATCTGAAGGTAAGTTTTGCTGGGTGTAGGATTCTTGGCTGGCAACCGTGTTTTTTCAGAGCTTGAAATATATTCTTCCAGGCCCTTCTAGTTTTTAGTCTGGATTGTGAAGTAGGCTGCTATCCGTATTGGTCTCCCCATATATGTAATCTGATGCTTTTATCTCGTGGCCTTCAAAATCTTAACTCTGTTTTGAATGTTAGGCATTTTCATTATAATGTGCCTCGGTGTGTACCTGTTGTGATTTTGTGCATTTGGTGTTCTGTAAGCCTCTTGTATTTGATTTTCCATTTCATTCTTCAGAGCAAGAAAAGTAAAGAAATAAAAACAAATTTTTTCAATAAGAAGAAAAAAGAAAATCTACAGTGTAACAGTCATATAGTAATGAAACCTCCCAGAGTTCAGTAGCCTGATGCATGAGAGGTACCTGACAATGAGCTTCAAGCCTCCAACAGGTGTCTCAGGATGGGATTTGTGCCACCTGAAGATCAGAGCTATGGCTTCCAAATGTGTTGACAAATGGGGAGCTGCAACTCAGTGTGTGGATGTGGTCAGCTGGAGGTCCAGGAGGTGGGATGCAGTTGGTCAGGCAGGCGTCCTAGAGGTCAGGTGTGTTTGGTGTGGTTGTGGGATCCTGGAGGCCAGTTGCAATCAGTCGGTCTGGGGTCCCAGTGATAGGGCGCAGTCAGTTGGTCTGGGGGTCCTGACAGCAGGGAGCAGTCAGTCAATGTGAGGGTCCCAGAGGCAGAGAGTGATTGGTCGGGCTGAGGTATCCTGGAGACGGGGCTCAGTCAGACTGGCCAGGGGTTGTACGGGGCTTGGCTGTTTTCTCAAAATGGCGACAACCATGTGTAATCAAACCTGTAGGTACTGTAACAGTGAACTTCCAGGCAACAGCAGGCAACTGGTGCTCCACTGCCAGTCAGCGATCAGTTTGCTGACTGTTGTCGGATGATCGGGACGTGAACCTCGTGCATTGGGTGATGGATATAGGTGTAAGGCAGGCGATGGACAGGACAGAGGCAGGCAAATGGCGGATGATAGGTGCCTGATGGTGAGCAATCTGCACTCAAAAAACACATGGATATGCTGGCAGACTGCAGGTGATCACAGCAGACAAATGGGGTAAATAGCAGGAGATAGATAAGCAGAAAAACTGCCTTAACAAGAAACAGGTATCCTCTGCTTGAAACCAGAGTTATGGAGCAATAAAACACAGTCTCCCTCTAGTCCGCCATCTTGGATTTCCCTCCCCTGTCTTTGTTTTTAAAGGAAATGTTTTTATAACCTTAGTGTCTATTTGGTTAATCCCTTCTGAAGAAATAGTGGTGAGAAAACAGTCTCTGGGAAAAGACTATGCTTAAGTAACAAAATTCATCATCTTTCAGAGATAGTATTTCCTTAAAATTCATTGTTTTCTATATATATTGAATATATAACTACTGAATATATAATAATTTTCTTTTTCCCCACTAAAAAACTGATAAAAGGATTTGAAATTCCAGTTTCCCATGTGGAAACAAGAATTATTAGATTATGACAAAATATTTAATTTATATACTTATTTTCTTTCACAGACATCAATAGGCTAACATTCTAGCTAGAAATAAAACTTTTGAAATGATGTAAAATTTTCCATGTAAATGATGTAAAATGATGCAGGATTTAAAAAAGTGACCAATTGCTCTAAAAATAATGTGAACCATTTTCAAAATTGATAAATTTGAAGGTTAAATCAATTTTAGATCTTAGCCATTTTTTAATGTCAAGAAAATCATTAGTCTGTGTATAGTTTATGGCATTCTAGAATTGGTAGAATCTTCAAGATGAACTAACATATGTTTTCATGTTTTAGAAAAGGGAATGGATCCTAGATAGCACAAGTAACTTATTTAAGGTCACAGATTTATAGAACTAGGAATTGATTACACATGTCTTTAAGCTATAGCATGGGTTCAAGTCAGAATCAATGTAAAACTAAATTGGATATCTGCTATATTACTAAAGTATTTTTAAACATTTATTTTCAAGTTAAATTTAGGTTTATTTCCTTTGTTCATGTGTAGTCTTGTTTTGCTTTTTATTTTGAAGTTATGATAGTGAGTTATTTTTACTTCAATGTCTTTTAGAATAATAAGATAAAGAGGCTCAGAAACTTTGCATTTTTGTATCTTCTGCCTGTTCTCTAGAATCTGGGAAATGACACCTAAGTTTATGTGTGCAATTGTGAAGTAGTGAACTAATGATAATTTCTGAGTCACTCATACTTCTGGGGACTGAGGCACATTTATAGACTGTTTTCCTAAAGCCCAGTATTCAGTATTCCCATCTACAGAAATGTCATAAAGGTACTAGCATCATCTGGAAGTACACTGGAAGTGAGATATTTTTATTACCTTAAACAAAATTATGATGCTTCAGGACTATATTGGCATTATAAAATGACAACTGAAAATGTACTTCAATTTTGATGGCCACTGCTCTTTTTTAATTTTTTTTTTTTTTTTTTTTTTTTTTTTGGTGGTGCTGGGGTGATGACGAGTTCTTAAGAAAAATTAGGCAACAGAACAACTAGAGCAGGCTATTTCAGGAGGGGTAGGAGAAAGCATTCAAGCTTGAAATGAGATTGTGTTCTAGGTAAATTAAAGCCTAATATGATACAATTTAAATAAAACAATCATTAAGTGGATAGATACATTTTGAAAAACTGGTCTATTTACGATATTCATGGAATACTGCCTAGTTAGAGCTTTTTATGAAGTTTATTACATGAGTTTAAAAGAGAGGAAAGGAAGCACTGTCTCCCCCCAGTGGGTGGTCAATATAGGGATACAGCATCCTAAGTATAAGGTGACGATGAAGAATTAAAAAAGCTTTACATAAACAATAGATGGTTTGTTCATGTGAATTGGAGAGTGAGAGAGAGATAGAAATAGAAGTATATTGTTGAGGAGCTTATCATTAACTATTTGAAACTGAAGAAATGCAGTCACATCGTGTAGTGATTCAAAATATTTGACAGACTAGACCAAGAAGATTCAGAGTGAGAAGTCTCATGAGCAAAATACAATACTTGTTATATCTCTACCTTTTTTTTCAATATAAAAGAAAATGAATTTTTATTTCCATAAAAGTGGTGGAAAATTATACTATTTGAAATCTTTAGGGTTCATGTTGAGGACTATATAAATGCCAACTAATAAGGAGAAAAAGTGAGGCTCAGAAACCTGGCAGAAGTTTTGTACAAATTCTACATTGAACAATCATAAACATGTGAACATATTATTACAATGAAACCTGTAATATTGTAATTTATTAATGATAAAATTGTAAAAATATTTTTTAGATTACTTAGAAGTCTACCATATAAATTGGTCATCAAAGTTCCTTATCTAAAATTAAAATGAAAAAGGATGAGCCTTTGTTCCCCCAGACTTTAAAACATACATCAAAATGACTTCAAAAAGAGCCCTGATCATCCTGTCCAAAGGAGCAGAAGTCATTCCTGTAGATGTCATGAGACTGGCTGGGATTAAGGTCACCATTGCAGGTCTGTCTGGAAAAGATACAGTACAATGTAGCCCTGCTGTTTTCATTTGTCCTGATGCTAGTCTTGAAGATGCTTGAAAGCAGGGACCATATGATGTGGTGGTTCTACCAGGAGGTAATCTGGGTGCACAGAACTTATCTGAGTCTGCTGCTGTAAAGGAGATCCTGAAGGAACAGAATAGGAAGGGCCTCATAGCTGCCATCTGTGCAGGTTCTACGGCTCTTTTGGCTCATGAAATAGGTTTTGGAAGCAAAGTTACAACGCACCCACTTGCAAAAGACAAATGATGAACTGGAGTCACTACAGCTACTCCGAGAGCTGCATGGAGCAGGATGGCCTGATCCTCACCAGCTGCAGGCCCAGGACCAACTTGGAGTTCGCCCTTGCCATCGTGGAGGTGCTCAGTGGCAAGGAGGTGGCCGACCAGTGAAGGTGCCCCTGGTTCTTAAGGATTGGTGCTTGGCCCTCTGGAGGAGACCATGCAGTTCCTGCTCACCAGAGCCCACGTGGTTGTTTGGCACAGCAGAGGCAGGCTGCTGTGTGACGTGACCACCCCACGTTCCCAGCCTGTGCATCTGTGTCTGTAACATTTCTGAACCTTGTTTGCAGAATAAACAAGGCATTTGCAACACTGGAAAAGAAAAAGGATGATGAAGAATAGATGTCTATTTTGAAAATGTTTCTGAATCACATATCTTGTAAAACATACATATTCAATCCCATATGAAGAACCAAGCAGGTAGAAAGGAAACTGAATAAAAAGTTAATCCAAGATGTAAACAATTAAAATTTCTACAGATTCCTTCTCATCTTTCATTTTTTTAATTGCAGTGATACAGGATGGATTTTAGATCTTTTTGAAAGTAGCTGCATCTATGAACACATACTTCTCAAAAGGAGTGATCGCCTACAGCAAGTGTGTTCCAACTTTATCATTGTCAATTATACTCTGGATTTGGAGTTTTAAAATTCCATATCCTACCAGAACTAGTTTAGAGGAGTCTAGATTGGGCCTTCTGATTGAATGCTTCTGATGTGCCCCTCTAGTTTTGTCACAATTGTCTCATTCTTCCGAAGTTTCATGTCTAGTAAAAGTTGCATGTAGGAAGGAGACTTCTTTCTTCCTCAGTTGCCCAAGCAACTAAGGATGGGTATCAGTTTGAATGTCTCATTTTTTCAAGCTGCTCTAGAAAAGTGGAACTATCATATAAGAAATGCAAGTTCCTTTTAAATAAAGAAAATTGTCCTTTCCTCATTTCATTAGGTACTGACAACTTTTGGCCCCTTAACCAAGCCCATGTAGTAATTCTCAGTAGTATAAATAGATCAGTCTAGATTTAGGGTTATTTTTTTCTCTTTTAGTTAAAATATAATTTATTCATTAATTGCTTTTAACTCACCAAAGAAATATTTATTTGCTTTGATAATAACTGCCGTGCTCAAGTTGAATATTCATAAATCATTATTTTTTATTGTCTTTCTAATGAACATTCCCTAAACAGCATAGTCTTACATTAGCATCCATTCAATTACTTGTTTCATTTGTAGTAACATCATAGTGATTAATTATAATAATGAATAATTATTATAGCATGTATTGAATGTCTGCAGTATGCTAAAGGACTATGACCTGATTCAAAATTTATTTTTAGGGCAAGGGTTTGAATTTTGATAGTGTAACAGGTCTAATAGTGTAATTGTGATTTCACTGGCATGTTGCATAATTGGATGTGTTTTCAGTTCCTCACAGTGAGCTAATGTAATTGTGCATGGAAAATGTTTATCAGTTCCTCATGTTACCTGCTAGATAGAATTGTGCTACCCTTAACTTCTTTTTATGATGTATTATTATTATTCATGTATATTTATAGAATTTCAAATATTTGGATCAATCTGAGTCTTCTTAGATGATAAAATATTTTTTTCATTGTAGGTATAGTGGGATGAGTTTAAATGATATGAGAATTCATTTTTAAACAATCTTGTAGCAAAAAAGTAAAACATATCTTGTAGCAAATTTCTAATTTCTTATAGCCATTGAAAAGTAGTAAGTATTTATATGTTTATGGTGTTATACAAATCAAATGGTTCTTCTGAGGACTTAAAAATATAAAGTATTTAAGGGGATTATTATTGATGTAGTTTTTGAAAATTTCACATATCTAATAAGCATATTCTAAATATTAGAAAATACCAATAATTATTTAAAAAATAAAATTTCAGTTGAAAATGTTTTTTTAACGTTTTTTGCTTTCCTTCTCCCAAGGAATGAAAAATATATTTTGTATTAGAAATATAAATTTAGAATCAAAATAAGTATTGCTTATGACATCAAATAGGTTTATCAGGTAGAGATTTAACCAACATTTTTCTTAAATAAAACACTCGAGTTATGTTTGTATTAACCCTAACAAAATCTAACATCCCCCTCTTTCTTCTCTTTTCCCTGTCCTTCTCCTACATTTTTCTATGAGTAATTTTTTTAAAACTTGAAAGCTATGCTAAAAGTACCAATTTCTTCAAAATAATTTGTTTTTTAAGACTTAGAAATTGTTTATTGTGTACGTAAACAGCTTTTAACTCTCAGTGAATTAAATCAGAACCACTATCACCATTATCACAATACTGATTGAAATTAATCCAACAGGGAACTGAAATTAGTGCTTTAACTTTAAGGTTTATTTCATCAGGAAAAAAGTTTATGACTTTGTGCCTACAGTACTGAAATGCCCAGAATTAAAAAAAAAAAAACAAACCTGATAAAATTCTGTGATGAACTTGTATATAATAAATTTCTGCAAAACACATTTTCTATCAGATGCTGTATTAAAACTAGTTCCATTGGATGTATTCCATAGCATCTTTCATTAGCTTGGTGGTTTTCAGCTGTTAGAGTTGTAGTAAAATGCTAGAGATAACTATTATATTTCTAATGAAGTTTATAAAAATGTTGGTTGCGCTCTTGTGAAATTATTGAGTTACCTATCACTCATCACCATGAATAAACAAATTTCTAATTTTACTTAACTTTAGGTTTAATTTTAAATTTTATAAGGATTTCATATTTGCTTTTGATTGTTCTCTCAGATCAATCCAGTTTTTAGATTCTTTTCTCTAGAAAAACCTAAAGCATACTCACTTACTTGAATGTCTGTAAGATTTTTCTACAAAAACAATCAGGGAGACAGAATATTTGATATGGGCTCAGAAATATAAAGTTTAGTATTTGATTTTGGAAAAAATAATTTTATGTTTTACTTGGTAGGAAAAAGAATATGCAAGTAACAGTCAATTCATTGAAATTCTTGCAGAGTTAATTCAATAGTAATGTAAAGAATTATATGATTTTTTCAAATTTCCTGATCTTTCTTTCAAGGATTCATTGCATTTATTCATTAATAGATTTTAAGTTCTGCCCTTATAGAAATATAAATTGAAAAGTGTCACCATTTCAAGATGATTCAATTGCAGAGCATTTCAGTATTTGGGACCATAATATGTTAATATGTAGGAAGGTAGAACATTTTTTTTTTGCTCTTAAGATTTATAGGAAAAGAGGGACTAATGGGAAGTTAAAAAATATTAGTAATTAAAAGTACACTGAATCTAATGAGATCTGGCACTTGTGTTTTCTAAAATGGATTATCCACCATGATTTAATCAGCTTTTTCCACTGCTGTGATTAAAAGACCTGACCAGAACAATTGTAGAGGAAGAGAAGTTTATTTGAGTGCTCACATTTTATCCATACAAGGCTGACTCCATTTGAGGTGAGGTGAAGCAGAACATCATGGTAGAAGTGTGTGATGGAGGGAAGTAGCTCACACCACCAGGAAGTAGAAAGACGGTACTCCCCAGATACAAAATATTTATCCTCCATCCCATGGCCATGCCCTCAATTAACCACTTTTTCCAGTCACACCCACCTGCCTCCAGTTACTCAATTAATCCCATCAGAGATTATTTCACTAATTAGGTTAAGGCTATAACCCAATCATTTCTCCTCCAAAACTTCTTGCATTGCCTCACATGTTTGATTTTATGGGACATCTCACATCCGAACCATAACATACCTCATTTTTCCCCACTCCACTACCACAGGAAATAGTTTCCTCCAGTCGCAGCACTGGACCTTCCTTTCATCCTGAGGCTTGGCTATGTTGAAAAATGCAGAAAAGGTAAACTGTAAAATTGCAATGAAAAATCTGAAAGTGGTTTTCTGCTTAGATAAAACAGAGAGAGACCATACTGCAGTATCCATGTGTAGCCTGTATGCTTCTTTTTTTTTTTTTTTTTTTTGCAGTAGTGGGGATTGAACTCAGGGCCTTGTGCTTTCGAGGCAAGCACTCTACCAGCTGAGCTATCTCCCCAGCCCTGCCTGTATGCTTTTTAAGTAGAAAGTTTAGAACTATAAGAAAACCTGGGTGACATTATCCAAACAATAAAAACTTTTAGTTTTAAATAATTTTAAATAACAAAACATTAGGTCAGGTTTTTAGTTGTCGGCCTGGGCTATTTATGAATTATTCAGGTGTTGTTTAACACATCTAGTAAAGCTGTGGGCCATGACCATTCTTAAGGATGGGATTTCTCACTGTTATCCCACCCAGCCAAGCAGCAGGCTGTCCTGCACCTGACCTGGCACATACCAGGACTGGTTCAAGTCAAACCTGGCATCTGATCTGCCAGAGTTTTTATTAGTTTCAGTGTTCCTCTCCATCAGCCATGATAATTGAGAGTTGACCAGATGGTCACATTCTCTCAGCACCAAAGTTCAATAGAAATGAAATATGAAGGTGGTATTTTGGTATGGGAAATGAAGGGTAGAAAGTCTCCTCATTAATGTTCTGCTTATCTCTTGACTAGTCCCTTTGAGTCCTTCTGTTTTATTCCATTTGCTTTTCTGAACTTTCTTAAACTGCATTTTAAATCTGAAATATTTAATAGAAATAACCTAGTTCAGCTTCCCCCACCATTCTTTTTTATAACAGATGAGAGACCAAAACCCAGATGAATCAATTACCTCAAGACTACACATCAGTCCCCTAACTGCAACTGTCTCTGTCAGGGAAGGTTGGTTGACAGGGAGCTGATTATGAAAGAGTGGCAGCACCATCTCTGCTTCATCTTATTCCTTTTAACATTATTGGGATTTTTGTTGTTTGTTCTTTTTTGTATCTTGGAATAGAAGATACATATTAATTAGTCATAGAATGTTAGAGCTAAAAGGAACCATAGAAGTTATATTAACTATTATTTTTTTCTTTTCTGGAATGACATGGCCATACATTTGTATATAAATGTGTGTTATCTAAAATGTTCTTTCTCTCCTTTTATTGCATTTCACAGGTTCTTGGGATATGAATGGCAGAAACGGTTGTATGCACTCCAAAAAACTGTTCTATTACTATGGAAGTGAAAAGGTAAATTGGTGTTCAGTTATATCAACTTCTGTTGCTTTGGGGGCCATTTTACTGCCCTGTTCCCCTAATTATTAAGTACAGGGTAAGTTGAAGATAAATGGAGACAAAAACCAAATGAAAATTTTTAACAATCATAGTCTAACAGTAATTTATAATTCTATTTTTTTATTTGACAAATGTTCTGAATTCCAGATTGCCCTAAAAGTTAACTCAAATGTGATTCTTCTAAAAATACTTTTTAAATTGTCAATAGAACTTTATTTTTATTTATATGCAGTGCTGAGAATCAAACCCTGTGCCTCACACATACTAGGCAAGTGGTTTAACACTGAGCTACAATTCCAGTCCCAGTTGTGTTTCTTGAATTAGGAAAGAGAGTAAAATAACTTTCATCCATGTCCTTTCGCCATTGGAAATATTTATTAACCAGGCAAAAGTTGCAGAATTTCTGGAAAAGCAAAGTCTTTATACATGTGAGATTTTAAAGGCATGAATAGAAAAGATTTTTTTAAAAATTCAGCTAAGATTAAATGTGCACAAAACCTTTCTGGGCTCCACTTACAGATGTAAATAACAATAGCAAACATGTACACAGTTTACTATATTCTGGATTCTCTCTAAGCATATTAGCTACATTGGCCTTGCAGCTATGTTAATTTGATTAACTCAGAACAACTCTGTGAGGTAGGTACTATTATTAGTCCCATTTATTTTACTGTTAGGCATGATGTGTATATTTGGAAGTAGGAGGCAGTTTTTTCTGCTTCTAAAGGATTCTGTGGAAATTTGAGATTGGGCTTCTTGGGTCAAAGCATGAAACATGGATGCATGATTAATAAACTTAACATTTAAATAAACTATGTCAATATCTCACAGGATGGGACACTTTAAGTTGGATGATAATAGTTAAAGTTGCATATACAAATGCTTCAGATCTAATTTGGGGGTGTAACTAACTATAAACTTGCTTAGTGTTGAGTAAAACTTTTCTGTTGCAATACATTCAGAATAGAATCTACAAGCTTGCCTTGAAGTAAACTTTGATCCTGTTTAAGGATTTAATTATGATGAGGACTATTTATTTTGATAGGTATCATTTTATGCTTACTTTCAATATTGGCACTTGTGTATATTCCAATACTTGGGGGTTTGGTGCCATTCTGTAAAGAGTGTCCTCAATTTTAGGTTATGTGCCATCAAAGCAAAGTCATCCCTTGTGAAATCTGCACTCCACTGCAGACATAAGGATGGAGCCCAGAAGCTGCAAGTGCATTTATGACTTGGGAATATCAGATTATTGTGATGTCTTCTCTTTGCTTAAATTTATCTATGTCCCTTTAGTACTTGTTCATGTTACCTTGAGACTGAGGAATCTCTTGGTATTTTTCAGGACACATTACGTTACTCTTTTTGCTCAATGTCTCTTAAATGAAATTTTCTGTTTCAAAACTTCTCTGTTTGAACTGCTCTAGAGTTGAGGCCTTAGCTCACATGAGTTTCAATATTAGGTCTTGAATCATCATACATGCCCTGCCCTTCAGTGGACTGCAGGTGTAAAGTTGACTTTAAGAAATTGATAAAAGTGCTCATCACTTCACTCTCAGGCACTAGTTTCAATCACCTCCCAAACATCTTTTGAGCAACTCTGTGCCAGGACCTGTGACACTCCATGAGATCTGTTTCCTCCACTGTCACCTACAGTATCCCTTAGTACTGGAACAAAGGGCCCTGTGTCTGAAAGGCTAGAGGCAGGCCAAGGAGACAGATCATCTTGTTAAGGCAGACTGGTGATATGTGTCTGCATCTAATAGAGTAAGGGACTGTTGGAAAAGTCACTAAACTGAGTTACTGGGCAGGGTCTGGTTGCAGGGAAGAAGCAGAATCTGCAGGGGATCCTGGATTTTCCAGCAGGCTTACAGCATTGGATGCTGGCTTGCTCCCTCTCTCCTTCCCTTCCTTCCCCATGCTCAGTGGCACATTCCCTCTGACACTCTAGGGAGCAGGACTCTACACATGTACCCTTTGCCACAATTCTTCAAAGTTTCCAGCTGTCACCTGTATGTGCTTTCCAGGAGAGGGGCACCACGTAATACTGGTCACGATGTTTACAATCTCAATCTTCCTCTAACACAACTGGGACGTTCCACACCCTCAGATATCAACAGGTAGCACTGCTTGTGGTTGCTCGGATCTTAGGCCAATTCCCTGAGTGGGCAACACCTCGAGTGAGCCTGGGACTCAAGAAGGAAAAAGCTGTTGGAGGCAGTGCTAAATTGGGTGATCATCTGTGCTCCCAGCTCTCTCAAGCTCTCCACAATCCATTGGATCTGTGGGATCAGCAGTGCCTGCTGCTTTCAAGGCACCCTGCAGGCTTGCTGCTGACAAGCACCAGCTGTGCCATCTAGTAGCCAAGGTGGGTAGTGCTGACAAGTGGGAGTCCACTGGGCCCAAGGCCATGAAAGGAATCAGACAGTCCATTGGTCACATGGGCCACGCCCCAATCACACCCACCCTACACTTTCTGAAGTTGAACTATTGGCATGGTCTTTTTTGAGAAGCACACAACCCTGAGACTCAGTTTCTTCATCTTCCTTCATTCCACAACACCTCATATGCCTGTCTTGAATCATTTCTTAATCCCCCTGTTCCAGAAGGTCTTCTGCCTAGCAGCATACAGTGACCTCACTGTGCTGTCACTAGCCTCTTTGTGATATCAGAGGGCCCAGCTTGTCATAGCAACCACTAAGTAGGATCTTTGTCACCAAGACCCAGAATATCCTGCAGAAAAGAGTAAGCAAGAGCAGTCTCCTAGTCGATCCAGGAATCTCCTAGTATCTAGACTGATGCCAGCCTTTTCTACTTTGAGCATTGAGACTCTCACATATTTGCCATCTATTCACAGGAGCTTAGGGAACACTGGCATTTCATTTGGAAGAAATAAAACTTGGATAACAGGATTTCACATGAAAGTGGATGTTGGCATATTATATGAAGTGACATTGTGAGATGTAATCTCAGTGCCATGACTCCTCACGACAGTTGCACGAAACAGCACCAACAGGAAGGTTGAATATCTGAGGAGAATTTTTTCCATTTTTTTACTTTATTTTTGTAAACCACTTTTATACCTGAGACACTTATCCAGGAGCTATATGGTTTGCCCATTTTACATTCATATGTACACACAGTGCCTGGCTAAATTTTTAAGGGCCTCCATATTTGCTGAGAATGTCTTTGAACTAGATGTTATTCTGCCTCAGCCTTTCCAGTCCCTGAGATGACAGGCAAGAACCTCCACCCAAACTGGCCTTTTTATTCAGGTCCTTTGCTGGGAATTTGGGAATTGTTTTTGGTGGTGAGTATCCAGGAGGTATGAGAGGGTGTCATACATGAAGTTTTTTTTTTTTTTTTTTCTGAAGGGTAGGTGCTTAAGACCTCAATTTTCCCAGTGGTCTTCTTAAATAGGGTGAGCTGAAAATTTATTACATCGTTGTGTATCCTGACTCTTCACCCACCCTGTACCACCCTGGATCATAAAGGTTTATTTTGTAAGAGTTCATCCACAAATCTTTATTTTCCTTAAAGGCAGAGATAAGTTTTCCTGTAGGTGCACATCCCAGGAATGTGTGATTTCAAAGTTAACTAAGCTTCTGGCAGTATGTCTTTCACATAACAAAAAATAAATTCATATTGAATTGATGGGTTTTGACTATAAGGGGTTTTCCTGCAAAGTACTGCAAGGAAGCCAGATGAAAAGAAGATGCAATCACATGCAGTTCTGAACTTCTTCAGACATTCCTGTCATTGAATGCTGTTCACCAATTTGTCCACATTCACGTCTGGTGTTAGAATGTTGTTGGCAATGGAACAGAATTAAAATGGAGGCATGATTTCAATGAGTGTTTTCAGCAGGAGGCTTGGGTAGGAGTCTCTAGTACTTCTCTGGCTCCCTTGTCTTCTCTAAGCTTAGGCATCCCTCTGGAGGCACAGCTCTTAGAAACTGATATGTAAGAGCATTCCCATGAAAGAGCAGAAGAGGTGTGTTGTTCAGCCTATTGGTGAAGAAGACAGGTTTTCAAACTGTGTGTGACACGAAATGTCATGGTGCAGCTGCACTGGTCTTTCGCAAGTAGTAGCATTGTGGGGCAAGCTCCTGATGGTACACAATTACATGGCCTGGTCCAGGTGGGTAGTGTGGAAGTCAAACTCAATATGAGCTTGGAAAAATAGTGAAGATGACAAGGCAGAGATTTTCCTTGACACTGTATTTTCCTCATGTCATGTACTTCATCTTAGCAAGATTAAACCCTTTCCTGTGGAAATGAGTGAGTAGGCTGTGAATCCATATCTTGGTTTCACCTGATGTGTCTCTGCGACAATAGCTATTGTTGAAAAACTTGACTTCCATGTCACTGTGTATGACCACTCAAAAGGCTTTTGAATATTTAGTGGCATTTTGAGCAATTGTTCTAAGCTTGACATGCATTATGTGTACTTTTTGAAGTAGGAGGCAGGAATTTCTGATTCTAACGGATTCCTAGGAAATGTGAGATTGTGTTCCTTAGGTAAAGGCATCAAACATGAATGCATGATTAAAATACTTAACATTTACATCAACTCTATCAAAGTATCTAGGGATGTGGCTCCTTGTACTAGGATCTAAGCAATTCATTGATAATAGTTTAAGTTGTATATACAAATGCTTTCTGATATGATATTGCGGATGAGTACCACTAATGCTTATTGTGGAGTAATGTTTTTTTCAACATTTTCAGACAGGATCTACATTTTTGCTTTGAAGTAGACTTTTATCCTGTTAAGTATGTATTAAAGGAGAGGTTTATTTATTTTCAGAGGCATCTTTCTATGATGCCCTTCAAAATTGGCACTTGTGTAAATTCCAATGCCTGGGAGCTGGTGCCATTGGGTAAGGATTGTCTTCAATTATAGGATATGAGCCATCAAAGCACATATTTTGAAATAGAGAAATCTCCTGGTATTATTCAGGACATGGTAAATCTTACTATTTTTATTCAATGTGTTAAAATAAATGAACTTTCCTGTTTCAAAACCTTTCTGTTGGTATTGCTCTAGAGTTAAGGATTTAGCTCTTCTGCTTTGAATATTAGGCCTTCAATCATCATACATGTCCTGACTTTCAGTGAATTGCAGAATTAAAGTTGAGTTTATGAAATGGATAAATGTGCTCATCACTCTCAGACACTGGTTTCAATCACCTCACAAATTTCTTGAGCATCTCTGTGCCAGGGCCTGGGGCACTTCATTTGATCTCTTTCCTCCACAGTTGCCTACAGTATCCTATGGCACTAGAACAGAGGACCCTTTGTCTCAAAGTCCAGAGTCAGGCCAAGGGTTAGATCATCATGTTAAGACAGATTGGTGAGATGTGTCTTCTTCTAATAGAGTAAGGGACTGTTGGAAATGTCAGCTAAAACAGTTCCTGGGCATTGCCAGTTGTAGGGTAGAAGCAGCATCTGCAGGGAATCCTGACTTTTGCAGCAGGTTTACAGCATGGGATGCTGGCTTGCTCCCTCTCTCCTTCCCTTCCTCAATCATGCTGAGTGGCACACTCTTCCAGACACTCTCTAGGAAGCATAAACCACCCAACTCCCCTTTGCCTCCATACTTCAGAGGTTCCAGCTGTCACCTGAATATGCTTTCCAGGAAAGGAGGACACCATGCCATACTGTTCACAATGTTTTCAATTTCAAGCTTCCCCTAACACACACGGGATGGTTCACACAATCAGATATCAACAGGAAGCAATGATTGTGGCTGTTGGGGTCCTAGGCCAGTTCTGTTAGTGGGCAAAACTTCAAGTGAGCCTGAGTCAGGAGGAGCAGTGCCTGAGGGCAATGCAATGGAGCCAATGCTCAGTTTGGTGATCTTCTAGTGTGCCTGCAGCCCTCAGGCCCTCTGGGATCCATAGGACCTTTGGGATATGCAGTGCCTACAGTTCCCTGTGGGATTCATGGCACCCTTCATGCCTGGTGCTGACAGGCCCAGGCCGTGCTACCTAATGGCCAAGGTGGGTTGTGCTGACAGTCGGAAGTTTGTAGGGTCCAAGGCCCCGGAAAAAGCCAGGCAGCCATTGGCATGATGGGCCATGCCCCCAACACACCCCTTCCCTACTTCCTGCTGTTGAAATTCTGGTATATTCTTGTTGAAAAGCACATGAAGGGGGTTTCCTTTCCTTCGTCTTTCCTCACACCACCACATCTCCTGTGCCTTTCTTGAATCATTTCTGAACTGAATTCCCCTGTCTCAGAGGCTCTTCTGCCTGGCAGTGCACAGTGATGTCATCTGGCTCTCAGTGAGCCCCTCTGTGACATCAGAGTGCACAGCTTGTCATAGAAGCTGCTAGATAGGATTCTCATCTCCCAAAGCCCAGAATATCCTGCAGGGAAGAGTGACCAAGTGCAGTCTCCTAGTGATTGCTGGAATCTCCAGACTTTTGTATCCACAGTAGACTGACACCAGCCCTTTTATTTTAAGCATCCTAACTCATGTGTTTGCCATTTCTTCACAGGACCATAGGGAATCCTGGCATCTCATTGGAAATAATCAAAACCAGGATAAGAGGATTTTAAGTGGAAGTAGATGTTGGCATATTGCATGAAATGACATTGTAGAAGCTAATCACAGTGCCATCTCCTTCTTAGGAGTTTCAGGAAGCCCCATCAACAGGAAGACTGAGTATTTGGGGAGATTTTTTTTTCTTTTTTCTCACTTTTTTATTTTTTGTAAACCACTTTCATCCCTGTGACACTTAAACAAGATCCATGTCATTTACCCATTTTATATTCATATTTACAGACAGTGTGTGGCTAAATTTTTCAGGGCCTCCAAAACTTTTTGAGTCTATCTTTGAACTTGAGGATCTTCTGCCTCAGCCTCTCCAGTCCCTGAGATGACAGGCAAGAACCTCAAGTCAAATTAGCCTTTTTATTCAGGTCAGAATTTTGCTGGTAAATGTTTTTGGTGGTGAATATCCAGAAGGTGGGAGAGGGTGCCATACATGATTTTTTTGTATTTAGGATTTCAATTTTCCAAAATATCTTCTTAAGAAGGAATGGGCTGAGAATTTATTATAACCAAGAGGACCCTGCCTCTCCACCTGCCCCATGCCACTCTGGATCACTAAGGCTTATTTTGTAAGAGTTCATCCTAAAATATTTTCTTTCATTTAAAGAAAGGGATAAGTTCTTCTGTAGTCACACATCCAAGGACTGTCTGTCTTCAAAGATAACTAAACTTCTGGCAATATGGCTTTCACCTTAGAAACGATAAATTTTGAATTGATGGGTTTTGAATAAGGAGAGGTTTTGCTGCAAAGCTATGCAAGGAAGTCAGATGAGAGAGGGTGCAATCACATGCCATTCTGACCCTCTTCAGACATTCCCAACATTCAGTATTGTACAACATTTTCTCCTCTTTTGAATCATGTGAATAGAATGTGGTTGGCAATGGAACAGGATTCAAATGGAGGCATATTTCAATGAGTGCTTTAAGCAGGAAGCAAGGGTAGAAGTCTTTAGTACTTCTCTAGTACCCTTGTCTTTCCTAAGCTTAGGCATCACTCTGGTGGCACCCCTCTCAGAAACTGTTAGGTAACCGCATTCCAATGATAGTGCTAAAGAGGTGGGTTATTCAACCTACTGGTGAACAAGAAAGGAGAATTTTAAGATGTGTGTGGCATGAAATTTCATGGAGCAACTGCGCTGGTCTTTGGCAAAGAGTGTCATTGAGGGACAGTTAAGGACAGACCTTAACTTCAGGTGGGCAGGGTATAAGTCAACCTCAATGTCAGCTGGGTAACATAGGGGTGATAATAAGGCAGAGATTTTCTTTGACACTCTATTTTCTCCATCTCTTGTGCTTCAACTTACTAAGATTAAAACCTTCCCTGTGGAAATGATTGACTAGGTTTTGAATCCATATCTCAGTTTGCCCTGATTGTCTCTGCACAATAGTAGTTGTGAAAAAACCTGACTTCCATGTACCTATGTACTGCCAGTCACAAGCATTTTGAATATTTAGTGGCATTTTGAGTCTTTGGTCAAAGTTTGACAGACATGATGGGTACATGTGGAAGTAGGAAGCTGTTTATTCAGTTTTGGAGGGATTTTGTGGAAATTTGAGATTGGGCTCTTAAGGTAAAGGCATCAAACATGAGTGCATGATTAAAAAACCTCACATTTAAGTCAACTGTATCAAAGTCCTTAGGGATGGGGCATCTTTCAGTTGGATGTAGGCAATTCATAGATAATAGTTGAAGTCACATATACAAGTGCTTTCTGATATGATGTGAGGAGTGAGTAGCTATCCCAACATGCTTAGTGATGAGTAAAACTTTTCTGTTCCAACACATTCAGGGTAGAATCTACACTTTTGCCTCAAAGAAGACTTTTATCCTGTTTAAGTGTTTATTGATGGGGAGCCCTATTTATTTTGAGAGGCACTATTTTATGCTGCCTTTCAAAACTGGCACTTGTGTAAATTCAAATGCCTTGGGGTCAGTTCCCTTTTGTAAGGAGAGTCTTCAATTTTAGGTTATGTGCCTAAAAGTGCCTCGAAGAAAAGTCAGCCCTTTCAGTTCTGGAGTCCATTACAGCCAAAAGATGCAACCCAGAAGGTGCAAGTACATTTAGTAACTTTGAATAGAGGATTATTGTCAGGTCTTATCTTTGCTTAAATTCATTCTTTCCCCCTTAGTACTTGCTTATGATACCTTGAAGCTGAGGAATCTCCTGGTATTCAGGACATGTTAAATCTTACTATTTTTGTTCAATATCTGTTAAAATTAATTAGCTTTTCAGTTTCAAAACCTTTCTGTTGGGACTGCTGTAAAGATGAGGCTTTAGCTCTCCTGCTTTTGAATATTAGGCCTTGAGTCATTGTGTATGTCTTGCCTTTCAGTGCAGTGCAGGTATAAAGTTGACTTTAAGAAATGCATGAATGTGCTTATCACTTCACTCTCAGGAATTTGTTTCAATTACCTCACAAATATTTTTTATCATCTCTGCCCCAGGACCTGTGACACTCCATGAGATCTCTTTCCCTCCAATGTTGTCTACAGGGTCCCTTGTCAGTGGGACTGAGGGCCCTGTGTCTGAAAGTCTAGAGTCAGGCTAAGAGGATAGAACATCATGTTGGTGAGTTATGTCTGCTTCTAACAGTCAGAGGAAGGGACGGTTGGAAATGTCAGCAAACAGTCACTGGGCAGGGTGTGGTTGCAGGGTAGAAGCAGCATCTGCAGGGGATCCTGGCTTTTGCAGCAGGTTCACGGCATGGGATGATCTCTTGCTCCCTCTCTCCTTCCCTTCCTCCTCCATGCTTAGTGACACACTCCCTCCTACCCTGGCTAGAGAGCACAGCCTCCACACTTCTCCCCTTTGCCTCCATTCTTCAAAGTTTCCAGCTGTCACCTGAATGGGTTTTCCAGGAATGGAGGGCCACCACACCATACTGTGCACTATGTTCTCAATCTCAAGCTTCCCCCAACATACATGGGATGTTCCACGCACTCAGGCATCAGCACTCAGCACTGCTTGTGACTGCTGGGGTCCTAGACCTGTTACCTGACTGGGCAAACCCTTAGTGAGCCTGTGCTTGCAGGAACAGTGCCAGAAGCAATGCTCCTGGAGCCAGTTCTAAGTTGAGTGATCCTCCCATGCTCCCACTGCCCTTGGCCCTGTGGCATCCATAGGAGCTATGGGGTCCACAGTGCCTTCAGTTCCTTGCAGGTTTCAAGGAACCCTGCATACCTGGTGCTGACAAGCTTGGGCTGTGCCACCTAGTAGCCAAGGAGGATCGGGTTGACAGCGGGGAATTGGTGGGGTCTAAGGCCAAGGAGGGAGACAGAAAGCCCAATGGCCAGATGGGTCATGTCCCCAACACACCCAACCCCCCAGTTCTGGTTGAAAGATTGGCATGTCCTTTGTTTAAAAGCACAAAGTCCTCTGATCTCAGTTCCTTCATCTTCCCTCACAGCACCACAGCTCATGGGCCTCTCTTGAATGTTTCTGAATCCCCCTCTCCCAGAGACTCTTCTGCCTGCCAGCACACAGTTATGTGAGGGAGGGCAATTCTTCTGGGGCCTGTGCTTAGCTGGGTATTCCTCACATCCTCTCGCTCTCCTCAGTTCCTCCTGGGTCCACTGGACCTCTGGTTCCCCAGGGCCTGCAAGGGCTTCAAGACATCTAGCATGCCCTTAACTACGGACTGCTCGTCCTAGTGGCCATCAAGGGTAGTGTTCACGGATGGGTGTCAGAGGGGTCCCAGGCACCACCAGAATGAGGGAGATTGCCTGTAGGCCAATCTGCCCCAACACACCCATGCTCCACTTTCAGTGTGTTAACAAATTGGGGTCACCTTTTAAAAAGCACATTCCCCTTGGGCTCTGTCCCTTCATTTTCCTTCACAGTATCACAGCTAATGTGCCTGTCTTGTGTCTTTTCTGTAATGGTCAGTCCCAGAGACTTCTCTGCTTGCCCGGGCTCATTGACTTCATAGTGCTTTCATCAACCTATCAGTGACATCAGAAGGTATCTGGAGAGCAGCCAGCATGTCACATCATGCACTAAGTGGACGATTGGCACCCAGTGCTCAGAAAGACCTGCAGGGAAGAGCAAGCAAGTACAATCTCCTACCAGAACTGGGAATATCCAGGACTTTGAATCCAAAGTAGAGGGATGCCAGCCTTTCCCACTTTGTATGTTGTAGTTTTCACATGTTTTCTGTCACTGCACAGGAGCATAGTGAACACAGGCACTTCATTGAAAATTATCAGAACAAGCTTAGCAGAATTTTGATAGGAAGTGGATGTTGGAATGTTCAATGAAAGTGACATTCTGGAAGCTTGTCTTGATTCCCAATGGGAAAGTGCCATGATTCCCGATGGGAATTTCAGAAAACAGGACCATGAGGAGGGCTGAAAATTTGCTGAAGTTTTTAATTCTTTTTTTCTTTTCTTTTCTTTCTTTTTTTTTTTTTTTTTTTTTTTTTGGTACCACATATTGATCCCCAGGGCATTTATCCACTGAGTCATATCCTTTGCCTATTTTATATTTATATTTACAGATAGGGTCTGGCTAAGTTGCTTAGGGTTGTGCTAATTTGCTGAGGCTGGCTTTGAACTGGAGTTCCTCCTGCCTTGGCATTCCCAGTCCCTGAGATTACAAGTGAGAACCTCCACCCACTCTGGACTTCTCCTTTAGGTCAGATCTCCTTTTTGTTATGCCCAGAAGTGTTTCAAGATGTCAAAAATTCCTAAAAGAATCTGAACACATCTTGTTCTCCTCAGTCTTCTTAAATGAGTCTCCTCTATGGAGACCTGTGTTTTGGGGGAGGTGGAGAGGCACTGAATGGGACAAAGATCATCCTCTGGATTGCAGGAAGCATGAGTGCCCAGCACAAGAGAGTCAAGGTCATTCACAGGTCCTGTCATCCCATAATCAACTTCAGAAAGCTTTTGGCTCACCAGGACAGCACGGACATGAGCACTAGAGCATAGCACCATCCCACCTCCAGAGCCATGCTGTACAGCTTTTCAGTAGTATACCTAGTTATACTCCAACACAAGGTTTTTCAAATACTGTTCATTAACAGGAACCTGCTTTTTGAAAGGCATCCAAAAGGCAAGAGATCTCATTTACCAATTGGTCTAACACAAGATTATGAAAGTATTCACCTGCTTTAATTTCATTATGCTTAAGACTTTAAAATTTTATAGTTTAATTTTCCATTATTGGGAATGGACCCAGGGGTGCTTCACCACTGAACTGTATCCCTAGTCCTTTTTTAATTTTGGGATGGAATTTCCCTAAGTTGTCTAGGCTGGCTTCAATCTTGTGAGCCTCCTGCCTCAACCTCCCAAGCTTTTGTGATTACAAGTGTGTTCCACTGCACCAGGTGTTTGTCAATTTTTTAAATTGGTACATTACAGTTATACAAAAGTGGAATTCATTATGATATAGCCACACATAAACATAGCATATTTCATTCAATTTTATGCCACAGTCAAATGGAACATTTTTATAAAAGAAAAATATAAATTATTATGTAAATAAGGCATTAGCAAATACCTTTAAGAAATTTCATTAATTATACCAAGGTCAATAATTTAATCCCAAATGCTGGATATAGTCATGTTCACCTGCAATCCCAACAATTTGTGAGGCTGACACAGTAGAGTTGCAAGTTTCAGGCCAGCCTCATCAACTTAGGCAGGTCCCAAGCAACTTAGTGAGACCCTGTCTCAAAATAAAAAATAATAACAATAATATGGGCTGGGTATCTGGATCAATGGTAAAATGTCTCTGGGTTCAATACCTAGCATACACATACACACACACACACACACACACACACACACACATGGACATAAAAATCACACTTATCTTAATGAAAAACTGGACCATGTACCTCCATATGAAGATTTACCCTTATAAAGATGTTAATGTACCCCAAAATACGGCATAAATTTAACATAATCTCAAAACAAACCTCAGTGGCTTTGTATCATGCTAATCAAAATAAGTCAAACCCAAGAAAACGAAGGCCAAATGTTTTCTCTGATAAGTGAATACTGATCCATGGTGGGGGAGGAAAGAATGAAGGAACTTTGGATTGTACAGAGGGGAGTAAGGGGAGGGGAGGAGATGTGGGAGGGACAGGACGGTGGAAAGAGATGGACATTATTACCCTATATATGTATATGCTTACACTACTGCTCTGACTCTGCATCATGTACAGCCAGAGTGCATTCTACTATCATATATAACTAATTAGAACAAATTTTAAAAATATACAGGATAGAGAAATCCACAGAAAGAAAGTAGATGGTTGCTTGCCTCATGCTTTGAAGATGGTAGGAAATGGGATGTGACTAAAAATGGGTATGGGTTTCTTTTTATTGTGAATGAAAATGTTCTAAAATTGATGGTGGTGATGATTGTACATTATAAGTAAACAAAAATTTTCTGAATGGTACACTCAAACTATGACTTTTATTATATGAATTGTGTATCAACTTTAAAATTTTAAAAAGAAGATTCCAATCCAAATGTACTTATGTATCTGGTTAGTGGGATTACATATATATTTTTAGTTTCTTCAGAATTCAATTCATTATCTAAGTTATATCCAATCAACATTTATAATTTTTTAAAATTTTTGTAGTCACAGATGGACACAATACCTTTGTTTATTTATTTATTTATTATTTTTTTATGTGGTACTGAGTATCCAAGCCCATTCCTCACACATGCTGGGCAAGTGCTCTACCACTGAGTCACAATCCTAGCCCCAACAACTGTAATTGGAAAATAAGGAAAATTTTGAAATTCTAATATAAACATGGACAATTTTAATAATCACTTATAAAAGGATATAAAATAATTGCATATTCTGCAGGTATGCAACATAAATATGTAATACTAGTAATGGAAAATAGAATAAAATGAAAATAAGTATGCAAAAGTGATAAAAATTTGCATGAATTTTAAAAACTTTAACCTTTTGTGGATGGTAATGTTTATCTTTACAAGTATGGGAAATGACCACATTTGCCTCACAAATTGAATTGGGGTTTTATTTGATGTTGAAAATCCTTATGACAACATTGTCAAGGACAGGTGCCCTCTTCATTCTTCAAATCTTCACTGGATACATTTTCCCTATTTCTTCCTGGAACTTTCCCTTCTCCTAATTTTTCCCTGTTGTTCAATCTGAGTTTTCTTTTTCAAATTGTGTTATTTTATCCAAAATTTTTCATTTCCTATAATGTCCTAAAGTTTTTTTAAGTTTTAACTTTGAATAATTTTTCTTAATAATTTAAACTTTTTATTTATTCAGTTTTTTGAATTTTATTTTTTTGAATTTTTAATTGGTTATTTTATTAGTGGTTTATAAATATCACATTTATTTATATCTCATTTTGCATACTAAACATTCTCTTTTCTAATTTATTTCACTTCATTTTCATTGCTTTTCTATTTTAAACTTTATATATATGTAAGTTAGGTATTACTCTCATTTTTCTTTTTCCTTCTTGTTACCACGGAAAGATAAAAGTTCCTCTGATTCAGCTTTATCTGATGTATATATGTATGTATATAAAACAGATATAAATACAACAGATATATATGTATATATAGGTGACAGCCTGCTGGGTGGCGAACAACCCCAAGGGCCCAGGGCGGGAGTGCCCCTTGGTGGAAGGGGGACCCTTCTGGAGAGGAAGGCGTCTCAGGGACCTCAGGGACCGCCTTCACTGAAGCAGGCAGGGACAGCGAGTTGTCCCCGGGCCAGGCCAGAGAAGCGCTGCGGCCTCTGACCCACCACTTCGCCCAGTCCAGCAGCGCGCGTACCCGCAAACTCCACCTCTCATTCCTCTGCATGCGCGGCTCTTGGTTCCACCCAGCAGATGTTGCTCTAGAGCTCGCGCCCAGCACAGAAGACCATTCTCCTGGACAACTTCGGGAACCGCCAAGGAGCCAACTTCCAACTTCGGAGAAGCAAGGGTGAGTCCCCCCACTTCCCCAGGCAAGCCGCCCCAAGGCCACCGGGCCTGGCCTCCCAGGGCGTCAGGACGCTTCATTCAGCACCTAAGGCGGTGGCCCTAGGCGAGCGTCCTCCGCCTCTGGCGGCTTTACCTGGCCCTGGCGACACGCCTGGCCGCCCACAGCCTCTGCTCCTAATGCTGGTGACCCCAGCTGGCATTCGCCCTCCCCTGCCAGGCAGAAAACCCAGCCGAGCAGGCACATGAGAGGCAGGAAATCAAGGCGTCAGCCGGGCAGCTGGTCGTGCACAGAAGCCAGGCAGGTGTGGGTCTGAAAACAGGCAGTTGGTGCGTTACACCTGTGCTACCAGCGCTAGGAGGAGGACGGGAAGGAGGAAGACTGGGAGGAAGGAGAGGAGGAGCGGGCCAGCAGGAGCCAGGACCGCCACCACCAGGTAGAGGAAGAGTTCTTGGGGTGGGACAGGCCCTCCTACCACTTAGAGTATCTTCAGTCCCCTTTTTAAAAATGAAATACAAAATAAAGGAGACAGAAGGACTAGAGGAAAAAAGGAAGAGGATAGAATGTGGGCGGGGTAAGCGTGAACAGAAAGGGCCAGCGCATGCAGGGGAACCAGGGTCGTGGGGGCAGCTCTTCCCAGCGAGGAGCGCTGCCATTTGGGCAGGTGCCATAGCCGCTGCCAGAGGCGGCATATGACACAGGTGCCCGTGGGTGGGGCTCTCATGGCGCTGGGAGCGCATACCAAGGGTCAAGTCTGTGTCATCCCGGATCCCATGCTCTTCGTGGGTCCCCAAAGGTGGCAGCAGTGCTTCTGGGAAGATGAGTTGAATTGAAGTGCAGCCTCAGTCAGGGACTTGAGAGCCTAAGGACAGCGGCTTTCTGAGCGCTGCGAAGAATACCAATAGATGGTGACCCACACTACCCCAGAGTTTTGGAGAGGCACGGAGGACCAGCGTGGGGTGGCCACCTGTAGTTCGACTGTCAGATGACGATGCACTTGCCACCCAGCACTTAACAAAGCCAGTTGCAGTAGTGGATGACCTGGTTTATTGGCTTATTGCCTTACTAAAGAGTAAAATATTTTTGAATCTAGTAGGAAATGTTTTTGCTAGAGGAGTTAAAAGAAGGAACTATGGAGGGAGCAAAAGATGTTTTTCTGTCAGTTTGGGGCTGGGGTGGGACTGGAACCTCTGGAAGGTGGTCTGCTGCAGACTTGGAGCTCCAGGACTGAGATTGGGACTGAGTTCCTGTAATAGGACATGAATAAGGCAAGAGGTGGACGAAAAGAGAGCAGCGGTCGCCCCACCCAGCTTACTTTGGCTTTGATTTTCTATCTGATGTGGGATCCAAGGCACCAAGCTTCAGGACTGGTGGAGCTGCTGGGTTGAGTGTGTGTGTGTAACCCTGCCTGTGCACCCTTCACTCACTTTAAAACGTTTTATTCTTTTTATAAATACACATTTGCTAAGTGGCAAGAGAGGGCAGAGAGACAGTGCTGTATAGAACTTGTATAGACTCAGGGCTCAATGCCAGAAAGAAGGATGCACAGAGTCTGCCCAGTAGGACAGGCCAGACAGCATTCTGGGCCCTGGAACACTTGGTTGGTGGGTGTGAGCTGACAGGGAATCTGGTCCAGGACTGGTGGGTCCTGGGCACGCCAGAGACTTCCCAGTCTAGTCCGATATCCTGGGTGGCATTGCAGTGTCACCTGGGTTCAGCACACTCTGTTCAGGGTCTTGTGGGCAAATTCAGGCAGCACAAAGGCTGCAAGGTGCACATCCGTGTTGTAGTATATGAGCTTCATGTGCTTCACCTATGTCTGTATCAGCCATTGCCAGGACTCCTGGAAATTGGTGCTCTGGGTTTTGCTGCATAGCATGAAGCTGATTTGGCCTCTGTGGTAGGTGGGAATGGTGCAGCAGGCATAGGCCACCATCAGGAAGAACTGCCACATCGCCTAGATGAGGTCCAGGTGCAGCTTGTGGCAGTTGCCCCTGGCAGCAGAGGATTGTAGCTCAGTGGTAGAGTGCTTAGCTAGCATGGGTGAGAAACTGGGTTGGATCTTCAGTACCACATTAAAAATAAATAAATAAATGTTAAATTCTTTAAAAAGAGAACATTACACAGAATTATGGAATAATGTCACAACTAAGTTACTGACTTTGACACAATATACTTGTCTTAGTTTCCTTAATTTTAACAGCACACATTTGTGCACGTGTCTATGTAAATGTGTAAATTTAGTTTTGTTTCCCACTTGTCTTTGTTGTGCTACTTCTACAGATACCATACTGAGCAGTTTCACCACAAGAATCCCTTTTGCTGTCGTTTTATAACCTCAATCACCTCCCTCCCAGCTCCCTTTGCACTCAAACTCCAATTATCAATAATCTGTTGTCTATTTCCAAAATGTTTCCATCTCAAAATGTTACATCATTGGAATTATACAGTATATAAGCTTTTGAATTTTAATTTATAAAAAATATAATTCAACTGATGAATATGTATATATTGATGGAGTGTTTCTTTTTTATTATTATCCATAAAATGAAGGTATCACAATTTGCCTTATAATTTATCTTTCAAAAATACCTGATTCTTTTCTGGGTTTTGCTATTATAAATAAAACTGTTATGAACATTTGTAGATAGTATTGGCATTTCAGTGACTAAACTAAATCTGAAGATTAATTTGGGTAGTGTAACCATTTTAACAATATTAATTATACCAATCCATGAACATTTGAGGTCTTTCTACCTTGAAGTGTTTTCTTTGGACCATTTCTTCAGTGTTATGTAATCTTCATTGTAAAGGTTTTTCTCATCCACAGTTAATTCATTTTCATGAAGGATATTGGCCTGTAGTCTTTTTATTGTTGTGACCTTTTCATATTTTAGTACCACATGATACTATCTTCATAAAATGAGTTAGAAAGTGATCCTTTCCTTTCAATTTTATACAATAGTTTGAGAATTAGTGCTTTTTTCCCCAAAAAAATCTGTTCAAATTCTGCAGTGAATCTAACTGAACTTGGATTTTCTTGCTCAGTCTTTCTATTCCTATTTCAATATTATAACTTATTACTGATGTATAAGATTTTCTATGTCCTTTTATTCCAATTTCAGTGGTTTTGTCACCAAAATTTGCCCATCTTTAAGATTTTAAAATTTATTGGCATATAGTCTTTCAAAATATTTCTTGTGATCTTTTAAATTTCATTCATGTCTGTTCAAATGTCATCTTCTCCATCTTTAAATTAATTGAGTTTTCACCTTTTCTTTTGGCTATTTAGCTAAGGCCTTTTGTTCATCTTTTCAAAGAACCAACTCTCAGTTTTACTAATCACTTGTATTTTTCATTTAGTCACTACTCATTTATACTCTGAGCCTTTCTATTTATTCCCATTAATTTGGGAGTTTGATTTATTTCTTTTTTTTAGTAAGAATTTTAGGTGCATATCATGAGGGTATTTATGTAAGAGCTCTCTACTTTTTAATGTAATCATTCATTCTGTAAATTTTTTCTTTTAGGCTACTTTAGGTATATCTCACAGATTGAAGTGTGTTTTGTTTCCATTTTCATTTAATTCAAGGAAACTTTAAATTTTCCCACTGGTTTTTTTCAGTGACCAGTGTTCATTAAATAATGTGTTGCTAAATTTCCATGTATTTGTATAATTTCTGCATTTTCTCTTGTTGATTTCTAGTTTTATTCCATTTGTGATAAGATGTAATAAATTATTTCAATTCAAAAAATTTGTAAAAAAGTACTTGTGGAATATATGTGGTAGATTTTGGAAAAAGATCCATGTGTTGATGAAAAGAATGTGTATTCTGCATATGGTAGATTCTGTGGACATCTGAGAAATCCACTTGATGTTATTAATATAACTATTGTTTATTCATTGATTTTTGTCTGGATTTTCTATCTGTTGGTGAGAGTGTGGTATTAAAGTTATTCATCATTCTTATATCAAGGCCTATATCACTCTTTATGTATGGTACTATTCATTTTATGAAATTGGGGGCTCCAAATTTCAGGACATTTACATGTGTAATTGTTATAGCTTCTTGAAGTATTATTCACTTGATCAATATATAGTGAAATTATTTGTTTCACAGATCTTGTTTAAAAGTCTATTTTGTGGAATATAATTACTGCTATCCATGTTTTAGAATTCCATTTGCTTTTAATACTTTTTCCATCTTTTCACTTTGTCTGCATTTTAGATAAGTTTCTTATATGTAGCACACTGTTAAGTCTTATTTATTTTTTTATGTATTTAGTCAGCCTGTTGTTTAATCAGAGAATTAAGACTATTTAACTTCAGAATTATTATTAAAATGTCTGTGTTTGTTCCTGCCATTTCAGTGATTTTTTTCTGGTTGTTCTGAATATTTGTTGTTTATTTATTCTTCTTTTATTCCTTTCTAAGTTTGATGGCCTACTACATAAATATTTGATTCCTTCCTATATCTCTTTAGCATGCTACCATTTGACTCTGATTTATTCATTCACATAGTCTCATGATTATGATTGTCTTTATTTCTCTTGAGTGTAGATAGGCTTCTCTTAAATATCATCTATAATGCTGTCCTGGTGATTATGAATTCCCTCTGTTTATGCTTATCTTGACATGTCTTTGATTATTCTTCAATTCTGAATGATAACCTTGCTCTTATATTTTCTTTCAGGATTTGAAGCGCATTATTTCATGCCCTTATGGCCTTTAGAGATTTGGCTGTAAAATATGTTGTTTGTCTAATGGGTTTTCATTTATTGTAGCATGACTCACATTCTTTTGCAAATTTAATATTCTTTTCTTCTGCATTTTTGACAATTTACCTATAACATGTCATTTAGTTGTTCATCTATGATTATTTCTATATTGGGGCTCTAAATATCCCTGAAACATGGATGTCCATATCTTTCCTAATATTTGAGAAATCTGTGGCTCTTATTTCAATTTATATTTTTCCTATGCACTCTGAATGTAGCTTTTCACCTTCTGGTATGCTAATTATATGAATGTTTGATATTTTAATGGTGTTTTGGAGGTTTCTTCCTTTTATTTATTTGTCTGAATATAATATTTTGGCAAAATCATCTTTGAATTCAGATATTCTCTGTTCCTTTTGATGTAGTCTAGTATTTTGGTATTCAACTGAGTTTTTAATCTAACAAAGTTATTGAGTATTTCATTTCTAAGATTTGCGTTTGGTTCTTTTCCTCTGAATTTTCTCTTTATTTAATTTCTCATTTATATTCTGTATCTTTTTCCTTAAGTCTCTGAATTGTTTATTTGTATTCGCTCAGATTTCATTAAGTTTTTTTTGAATCGTCCTTTGAATTCTTTGTCTGGTATTTCATCCATATTGGTATTTTTGGAATGATAGTATGGAACTATAAATTTTAGAAGATGACACATTACCTTGCTTTTCTATATTGCTTGTGTTGCTATGGTAAGATTTGCTTATCTGCTGGGATGGATGTTTCTTGAATTTCATGTGGTGCCATCATAGTGCAACTTTCTTCTGTCAATATGACATAGGTTTGTTGTATAAAGTGAGTTTATTTCAAACTGGACTCCACAGTGTAATCTTCTTCTATGTCCTTGTTTGCAGTTTATGGATTTACGTACAGAGTGTACTGCATCATTGTCAGAGAGACCTCTGTCTCTTTAAGACATGTAAATATGGAATAACTCTTAATACTCAGGCAGTTGTATTATAGGCAGTAGAGCATGTCATAGAACACAGAGAGAAAGGCAGAGAAAGAAAAGAAAATCAAGAATTCATCTTAGCCAAAGGACTTAGAATAGTTCTCAATAAGTTCTCTAAGGCTTAGTTTTATTGTGGGGGGTTTGTGGAGTCTAAAGTATATTCAAATCATAAACATTTCTTTGTGCATGTTATTCAGTATTGTTATTAGCATTATAATTAACTCCTTTTAAATCATTTTTGGAATAAAGTGGAATGGTATTTTGGTTATGGGTAGTTCTTGTGAAATTTCTATGAATTTTCTCATTATATTGAATGATAGTATTTCCAACTATGTTCTTATCAAATTTCATAAATTTCATCTTTTCAAGAAAATTAGAGATTTGGTACATAGCTAATTTTATTTTATAGAGTTCAATAGGAACTTACTTATAAATTTATAACTGTATAAAATATATAATGTAATGGTATATTGAATACATTATATTTTTTAAGATTTAAATATTTATATTAGTATTTATTAAGCTTTGACATATGTATTTGTAATATAACATTCACTTTATATTTTATGCATGGTATAATCATATGTGCATTGTTATATTTATGTATTTTGTTGTAAAATTTACATAAATTGATATAGTATTCATGTATACACACATATACCTATTCTACCATAATAATTTATTCAAGTCAATTGGTGTTGGCTTTTTTTGGTGCCATCCTTTTTTGTATATTCTATAGAGACAGGTTCACATGCCCATCCTAGTGTTGGCTATTATCCTGATTAAATCACTCTTTGTCCTTCTCTTTACTTCATCAAATATTACCTCTTCAGAAAGAGTGCACAGAGAATTTAACAGACAGGTTTGAAAACATACAACTCTAACCTCCTCAGCACAAAACTTTATGATAGCTTACCTATATTTAATTTAATGTATAAAATAAAGCTAACTACATTGTGGAGGCACCTGTGTGAGACAATAAATATGAGAAATAAGTATCATTTTTTTGGCTTCTATTGCATTAGTTACTTTAAGAAATACACCTTTAGTTAAGTTTTCCTTTTTGGCTACTAGGTTTTTTAATCTGAAATATCTATTATACAAACATAGTTTTCTGTGTGATAAAAACTATATGATGTTTTAAAACATCTGTTGAGATATTAATATATTTATATTTTTCCATTTCTTATTGCATGGTCTTAGTATCTTTGAAATTGCATTTCTTTCCTGCTTGGTTTTATTTTGTTCTGTTTTAATGCAAGCTATTTCCAGCAAATATTTTAGAGTAGTATTACAAATTTTATTGGAATGCAAGTGGATCAGCAGTATGTTTTAATTAGTGGACACTACTGAGGTGACTTTTTCCCTCCTGATGGAATAGCAGCAGTGCTCAACATTTATAGCTCCTTTTTCTTGAATTGATCATTTCGTCTACAAAGAAAACCTCCAATATCTTAACTTTTGCACTGAAACCTAATAACCTTCCTTCTTAGAATTGAGAATGGCCTGTTTTCTCACTCTTTAGCTCATGGAATTTTATTGCATGTATTAAGTAGAATTATCAATAATTCTTTAGCAGCAGGAGCAGGGAGGGTGTTCACCAGTGGAGAGGTCTTGGTGGTGAGGCAAGGGAAGATTCAAGTGGAAGATTGCCCTCTGGCTGGTGCATCCTGGAAGCTGCAATAGGGGCACCTGCCCCTGCCCTAGTTTCCCAGGCCTTGAACTGGCACATCTGCACAGATGCACATGAGGCCAAACTCCCAAGAGAGTAGAACTCTATTTAAACCTAACGTTTCAGGGGTAGTAAATTTATTGAACTCCTGGGCTGAAATAATCTCAAGAGAGCTGTATATTCAGAGGAGGCGTATTAATCCATTAAGCTAATGCTTTAACATAAACAGCCAGACTCATCACATTAGCTTCAGTGACCCAAGTGATTTGACCCATTTGAATAAAATAAACTTTGATGTGAGCAATATAAACAAAGATAAATAAATAAGCACCAAATTCCAGTTATTGTGTGTGTTCCATCTTTAAGTTACACTCCTAGTGTAGGCTTTTACATTACTCCAAAAAATCACAAAATCTTCCATACTTTGAAATATGCATCTGATCTGGAAAAGAAATTGCATCCAAAGGACTGCACTCACCAGGATAAAATGAACATTTTATGAATGTGTTTGAGGGTAAAATGCTGCATAATGGAAAAGATGAATCCTGACAGGTTGGGGTTCCAAAATAATAATGAAATGAAAATCCATCTTAATTATAGTTAGAATGCTATAGAGAATACAGAAATATTAGTACACCATTTCCAGTTTCAATAAAGTTTGCACCTTAAATAGGTTATAAAAATAAATTTCACTAAATCCTTATAAATCATTTATGGCAGATGTTAAGTGTATCAGAATAACAGGATCATGCAAAGAAGTTAAAAATTCCATCCCACTAATAGCATAAGGCAAAACAAATGTGCATGATTAACAGTGACAGAGAGAATTTAAAGACCCAGGAACTAAATGTATCAAAAGAAAAAGTTACTTTCACTGGGTGAATAGAAGTTAACTCTAAAATTGGGATTGTTATAGGATGCTACTTAAAATGAGCTACAGAAAAAGAATGAAAAAAGACCTATTTTATTCTCAAAAAGCCTACTCTGTCAAGGTTGTTGGAGAACCAATTATTTTTAAGACTTTGTCAAATAAATGCCTCAGAGTCTGTCTCAGCTAAAAAATTACATACAAGCATTTAGCATGTATTAGTTTGACCCAATGAGTTGACCTCATTCATGAGATTTCAACAGAGCTGTTGAAAAATACTTCAACATACCTTAATTGAACATGGAACATATTATAGCAAAGGGTAATATATAGGAAATTGCATGAAAACAAGAGTGAAAAAGAAATTAATTTATTGCTGTTCTATATCCCCATGCCATTCCAGAATTTAACAAGGAATACAAACCACATAACCAGTAAATTCTGGTTCCATTGATCCCAACCTCCTCCAAGTCATCCAACCAGCCTACTCATCTTGTTTTAAATATTTATGAACACATCTTTTATCTGGAACAATTATCAATTGCTAATTGTTATCTTAATAATAGAAAATTAAAATTCAACACTGAAACAGATGATCTCCCCTCTACTCCACTCCAGTCTCTGTATCTTATTGAAAACTCCCATAAAAGCCAAAAACCATCCATCAGTTGGATGGTTTTACAAAATGTTTGTTTTAACTCAAGATGGGGTGTCAAAGAAAGCTTTTCTTACTGAGAAGCAATTATTTTGAACTGGAAAAAAAGTTTACAACATGTTTGATAATCAACATTTACCTAAATATAAATATTTTCTTTTTTCCATTAAAAATGGAAACTTGTACCTCAATTTAATCTTTAGTTCTTTGAGGCTTTGTTAATGTGAACCCAGTAAACATTTATTTGATGCTCAGTTAAAATGGAGCTCATTCTTTTACATAAATTTACATAAAAGAAGAGCATATCTTTAGTGTAGGCTGAGATTTGGATCTATATGACCATGCTTTCTCTCTCCATTCAGTGAACCCCTTCCAGTCTCCCATGCCTCCCTGACAAAAATAGATCCTGTGATCCCATACGGAGCTCCAATTAGCTTCCTAATTCAATCTTACTCTTCCATGTATACCCTGCAAGGTTAAAGGCTAACAAGACTTTTCAACCCAAAAGTATTACATATCAAAATTTAGAAACTATAACAAAGTGTAATTTTTAGAAGGCCTCCTTTACACATTTTACAGCACTTCCTTGTTCCAATATTTATATTCATAAGGAAATTATTTTTGAAGATTCTGTTAAGCCAGTTAGAAACATACAGACCAAATCTTAGAACACTCCTTCAATTACTCCAGCTCAGTATTCTCATTTTTAAGGAGTATCTAGAATTTGGTGCCAAAATCTCATTGGGGAATGTCCACAGAAGCCTAGCATTATTTATAAATTAACATTATTAGTAAACATTACTCAGTTTTTTACCTTTTTTTAGCATAACTGTAACATTTCTCAATTTCCGGCCTTTTAAGAGGTGACAGAATCTCTCTCGTTGCTACATAGATTTAACTGACATGCAATGACAGTGCCATTTCCCATCTATTCTCCTACACTGATGGCAAACTTTTAATTGTTATCACCTTTAAGTACAATGCTTCAACATAATGTATCAAAAGTCTTAATAGGTTCTATGATGCAGCAATCCTCCTTCTAGTAATTTGCTCTAAGAAAATTATCCAAGATGTGCATGAAGTTTATGAATTAGGATGTGTAGCACCCTATTAGTTACAGGAGTAAAAAACATAAGGACTACCCAAAGGTTAGCAAGCAACCCGAAAGAACTAAACCCCTTCTAGTATTATTATTCCTCTTTCAAATGGGAACATTTTATTCTGCAGATTTTACTCTTTATCTCTTCTAGGCACTCCCAATCCAGATTTTAATCTTATCTTCATGAAGCCTCATATCTATTTCATGTTTAGTCCAGTCCTACCCTTCCCAACACTGCTCTGTATACCAAATCTTTCTTTCACATTCTTCATCCAATCCTCACAATTACGTAGGTGATAATTCAATTGAAACTCAAGTGCATAAAACAATACAAAAAAGTCCAAACCAGTTGTATGTTCTTTATTCTTCTCCAACATTGTGGGTTTGTTTTAACACAATCTTCCCAAACCCTGTGTCCTGAGTTTCTTGTATTCACAAAGGAATAATTCCAAGGATGGAAATTTCAAACAAAGCAGAAGAAAGGAATGCTGTTACTTAAGTCAGTCAAATAGTCTAAAAAATGGGGCTTTGTGGTGCTCCCTGTTTGGCCATTTATCCCATTCTAGAGCTGGATTCATTGTGGTGTGTGATATATTCAAGGGATGCTGACATAATGCTCTCCAGAGAGTTAAACTAAATCATTGTTTCCAACAAATATTTCTCTTGAAAAAGATTACCATTATCCATGAGATAGAAGGAAGTCATTATTAAAGGATGTTTAGTGAGTGTTTTAATACAGCGAATATTTCTCTTCTTTAATAGTTAATGACTAACATACTACCATCAGTGCCAAGAATTGAAAACACAAGAAATTTAGCTTTAGATAGTTCATAAACTCTAAGATGAATATACAAACTTTCTAGAATATATTGACCCAAATGTTGCCTCCCTGAACTTTATTAAGTCCCTAGGAGAACTGTAGCCAGTTTACAGGGGTGCCACAGGATTCATTTTAAGGGAAACAAAGTGATATCTGTCAGATGCCACATAAAAACTGTCTCCAGCATAGTTCAGTGTCC
This sequence comes from Sciurus carolinensis, assembly GCF_902686445.1. Taxonomy (NCBI): domain Eukaryota; kingdom Metazoa; phylum Chordata; class Mammalia; order Rodentia; family Sciuridae; genus Sciurus; species Sciurus carolinensis. Next base: position 1,202,549 of record NW_025920152.1, read on the forward strand.
ACATTAGAACAACCTACATTCCTCCCAATGACAGCCTAATCATTGCGGAGCATTTCCACAGTTGCTATGGTAAAAATCTTGTACCAAAAGCAAATCAACATGGAATAAGAAGTATGGGCATGTTTATCTGTTTCCAAGGTTTGAGAACATTTACGGTAGTCAATAGGCATGCACATACCATTAGTAAATAACTGTAGTCATTTCAGGATGAAATATTATTTGCTTTCTTTTTAGATATATTATTTTTCTAAACAGTTTCTGTGTTTTTAGGACATAAACATTTAAGTTGTTTGGGCCTAACTACTTAACAAATAGATATGCTAGATATTTTTTTGCCTAATTTAAAAAAAATATTGGACAGTAAGTGTGCTGTGATTGGAGAAAGTTCAGGAACCTCAACCTAAATACTATGAAACTAGACATAAATTATACATAATTGTTATACCGTGGCTCTTTCACAAAATTTAAGTGAAAAACATTTTAAAAAATGTATTCAACTGTTACAAAAAGAATTTACCTCCTAATGACATTCTTGATCTTTATTTTTTGTGAAACTAAATATTGTTAGCCATTTTGTAGGATTTTATGAAGGTAAACACTAAATTCTTAGTTTTGGAAGAATTAGTTTTTCCTTCTAACTTTGGTTTTATGTGTCTTTAATTTAAAGAGGTACAAACTTTGAGGCCAAGTGCCTAGTAATTAGTTGTTGAACAACTTATTTGTATGGGAATTTTCTCTTTAGCATTTTTTCACTGACACATAAATATAGTAAGGGAACTTTGACCTTGTTGCTATTAGAGGAAACACCTGAAGCAGTGCCATTCATGCCAAAATCTTTTCTAATTGCAGGTGTGCATTTTGTTTTCAGTATTCAAAGTAAGACCAATTATTCAAATCAGCTTACTTTATGTAAATTAGTACCTTCAAAGCACTTTCTTAATCCAGGCAGTTATTAAGTTAAATGGGATTTATCTTGACTAATGTCTGCACAAAGAAGGAAAAACACACAAGGGGCCTCCTTTATAGCTTTGAAGCACTGGACTCTCAGATGTTTACTTATGAGCCCACCTCTCTCAGGAACAATGGACAGGGTGTAATGATGATCTTGACTATGGTTTTTACCCTGCATTTTGAGAAGCAAAAGATGGCAGAGCCCTTTTGTCTCTATGAATCTGGCTCATGATAAAGAAAATAAAACAACAAATTCGCCATTGATTTCAAAAAGGACATACTTAAGGATCCCTGAATTGTTGTGAAATATAGAAAGCTTGAAAAATACTGTAGACTGATTTTTCATCTGTCATGTTTCCCTGCTCAAAAAAAAATCATTTTGATTAGTAAAAGACTTCCAGAATGGATTAGTTTTGCCTCATTATACAACACTGTGCGCATGCACAGACACATACACACAGGTGCACACACACATGCGTACTCACCTCAGACCTCTCACTATCATTTACAGTCTTGGGACACAAATCCAGTATTGGTTTTACATTATCAACCTGAAGAATAACCAGGAGATACAGGTGAGCAAGTCACTTTTATAAATAATGTCTTTAAAAAAAAATCTCAGTGCAACTCATCATAATTAAAGACCAGCCTCAGAGAAAAGAAAACCACAAAGATTTGAAACTAAATCTACACTCATTAGTGACAGACTCACGTTCTTTTGTTTATGTTCAGACATTGCACTTGTTAATTTAATACTGGCAAACAAAAGTCTTGTCATCTGAAAGACTGGGAAAATGAGTTCTTCTCACAGTGTCCCTTTGGAGGGAGTAGTTCACATCCCATACTCAATAGAAAGTGACACTTAATTTGGCAAACCTACGTTTTAGGAACCCAAGAGAATGAAACTGTCATGGTAACATAAGATACACAATTGAGGTCAAGTCAGGGTGGAATTCACTCAAAGTGTCATAAGCAGCCTAAGTCAGGGGCAGGGCTGGGGTTGGTACAAGGGCATTTTGAGAGAAACTAAGGGATTTATGTTTTTTTAATTTGCTATTTCTCTTTCTCTAAAACTTCCATTTTGTCAGGTGGTTCTTTGCATGAATTTTAACATATCGGACACTTTTTCATTTCAGATCCTAAGTAAAAATAAATAAACCTTAAGTACATATGAATTGTCACACATATATGCAAAGTTATTGCTATATTCCCAGTCTCAGATGAACCCTGACAAGATGATATTTTGCCTCTATTTTTCTTTTTGTAATCAGTGTATAATACACTTCAAAGTCTGAGTAAGAGTCACTAAAATTGGGAAAATTGGGAATGAAAATCAAAAAATCATCCTCTGAGATTGAAGTCTATATTAATTTACATAAAAATTGATGTGATCAGCCTTCCATGAAAGGTCCCAGGAGAGGTACTTTGAAGTGAACTGTGCAGATCTCCAAAGTGTCTAAATTTCATCAGAGAGCTGAGTCACCATAGCTTGAACTTTAACTTCAGATAGCTTGGACACCACATTTTTGTTATAAATGCGAACAAAGTAAGGTATCAATCTGCATGAAGTTCAGAAAAAAGAGAACTTAATAATTGTTCAAGTTTATGCAGGAAGACCTGGAATCTAGATGATGTAAGTCACTAGAAATAGTTACTCCATGGTAAACAGGTGTGATTCTCTAGTTTCTGCTACTACCAAAAAACAGAGTAGCCTTCCAAACTACTCACTTTCCTTTACCATGATCTTCATATGTTCTTATTACCTCACAGCTTCATGGTTAGCAACCTGAATTCCAAGGAAACTTGATGATGAGAAGGACTGTCTTAAGTAAGGGTTTTATTGTGACAAAAAAGGCAAATCCCCACTGAATTTTAATGTTAGCACTTGTTTATAAATAAACCCATGTGAAGTCAGTTCTCAGAAGTTCATCCCTCCTAAGTGAATTGATAGCATCAAATTTCTTGAAATTGGATTTTAAGCCCATAAGATTTAATTAACTGGGTGGTAGCTGCAGGCAGGTAGGGTATGGACGGTGTGCCTTTGGGGGTTGTGTTTTGTCCCTGGTGAGTAGAGCCTTTCCTCTACCTCCTAGTGGCCATGAACTGCTTTCCACTACCATGTCCTTCTACCATGACATTCTGCCTCATCTTAGGCCCAAAGCAATGGAGTAATCCATCTATGAACTGAACCTCTAAAACCACAAACCCCAAATTAACTTCTTCCCCTCTAAAACAAGATTAAGGCCTAGACTTAATTCTATCTCCTTCCACCAGTCATGGTTCATTTGTTCATGAAACTCACAGAATGTACAACACCAAGAATGAATCCTAATATACACTATGGACTCCAAGTTATGAAGATGTGTCAATGTCAGTTCATCAATTACAACAAATCCACCTCTCTGGTGGGGATGGTGGTAGTGTGGTATCTGTGCTATTAGGAGACAGAGGGTATATGACAACTCTTCACACTTTTCACTCAATCTTACTATGAACACAAGCTGCTCTAAAATATAAAATATATTTTTAAAAAGAAAGAAGTGTAATACATGCAACCCGGAGTTTAAAGCATACATTTTGGAGTCAAAGAGACCAGACCATACTTAAAATCCTGAAAAGTCCATCATGGACAGCTCAATTATCCTCTCTGAGCCTGAGCTTCTTTATCTATAAAATAGAAGAAATAAGCAATGTGAGACCTAAATGAAATGACAGATATAAAATACCTGTCACGTAGGAGGATTTAATCATTGTCATACTCTGCCCAAAGCAAATCGTATAAGGTTGGACCTCATTTAAACTATATTCTTCTTGCCAAAATGTATAAATATTTCTCTAAATACTCAGAGGGCCTAAGGAACATGGAGATAAGAGCAAGAGATGGCAAACTGCAGGACCAGGACCTTGGAAAACAAAAGTATTCTTAGGTAACAAGTTGTTAGGATAAAAAAATTTTGCAAAGTACATTGGCAGTATCAAGCTTCTTATTTACACAATTGATGTGAATTTAAGTATCTTTAAGTCTAAACCTAAATAATTTCATTGGCCAAAAGGCTGAGTTTAATCTGCAATTGATGATATATGTTGTAATATAAGTGATTGTTGCAATGAATAACAAGGGAAGACACAAAGCAACAAGGTAATATAAAGCAGAGGATCAAGCAGAATCAGGATGATGAAATAAAAACTTGAGAGAGGTAATACCTATTACCAAGTCTGGCTAAGGTGTTTGCCAATTTGTTAGTAAGGAGACAATGGAAATTAGTATTGTCTTACATCAATCCCTTGAATGAAACAGCACAATGAAGTGAAATGTTTTCTAATATATTATGTTGTAATAACATAGGTCATTACAGCAGAAAGCATCCTTGTCACAGTATTGGGAATAGTAGTTTTCTTAGACAATCTGGTTTTGTGTGCCTTAAGAATCCTATAGTGGTTGTTTTTTCTTCTTCATGATGGTTGCTAGAGAAAACTTTGGGATTATCTCTTGCAAAGGTATAGAATTTCATGACTAGCATTTGTATATTCATGGATTCCTCTCCTATTACTCATATTCCCTTTGTCCCGATTCCCTTGGTTATTTTAAATTTATTCCAACATGATGTACTGTGTATGCATCTTTGCAAACCGTCTTTTTGTAACATGAGGTAAAAACAAATTTTTAAAATTTAATCAGCTTATAAGACAAGGTCCAAAAATGAAAGAGTGCTATCTGGATGGATGGCTAGGTTTCTTAATGCAGTTTTCAAAATTGCTGGGTTTTTTTTTCCCTTCCTCTTTCTGTTGCAGGCCTTCTGTCCTACCTTATGTGCACCAGAATTCAGGACAAATAGCATAGCGTTACATGGTAAAGCTTCTGACTTTGCTGAGGAGAGGGAAAATCAGGAGCAGCAGAAAGAACCTGGGTCCCCCCTTTCTTCCATTATATCACAAGGATGCATGCAGAGTCAGGGCTCTGCTGGAAGCACAGTGTGGGTTTGCATTTCCATGCAGGTCCTTGAAGCATGACAGCCTGCATTCTTCACTGGGCCAACATGACAAAGCAGCCTGGTCAGTATGGAAGAGCAAGGGCTGCTTGCCCCATAGTCTGTTTGAAATGCAGCCCTTCATAGGTCTTGTCTGGAAACATCAGTGGCCCAGCTTCTGGAGACATTGGGATACATGAGATGTTGTCATGCAGTGCTGGAGAGAGGAAGTCCATATTTCCATAGGAAGCAGGGTTTGGCACAGTCCCACTCCCATCCAACACTGAGAAAAGGGCTCCTCCAGGTCCTATCCAGGCCATACTAAGTGAGCCTGAGTTTCACATGCTGTCTCTTCTGGAACAGAATATAGAACAATTAGAAAGTGGTGTTTTGAGTTTTACCTAATGTTTTTAATAAACTTAATAACAAGTTTATATCATTTTATTTTTAATTTTAAAACCTTTTTACTGATACATAAAACATTAAAAATTGTACACATTAATGGTGTTCCATGTAATATTTCCATACATGTGTCTATTGTGTAATGTTTAAATCAAGTTAAACATATCTACCTCAAACATTCATCATTTCTTAATGGTGAAAAACTTTCAAAACACTTTCTTATAGGTTTTTGAAAAGTGCACTGTACTAGTATAATCTGTAGTTCCTACTACTCAAGAGCACAACAGAACTTCCCACTCCTATCTGAGTGTATCTTAGTACCCATTGATCGACCTGCCCCCATTTTTCACCCCCCTACACACACTCTCCCCAGCTTTAAGGAAACACCATTCTACTCTCAGCTTCTATGAGATCAACTGTTTTAAACTCCACATGAATGAGATCATGCAATCATGCATTACTTGTCTTTCTGTGCCTGGTTTATTTCACATAGCATAATGAGCTCTAGTTCTATCTATGTTACTGTAAGTGACAAAGATGCCATTCTTTTTATGTTGAATTTTATTCCATTGTGTACATATATATACCATGTTCTTTAGCCATTAATCAGTGGACTTGTAGGTTGTTCCCATTTCTTGACTATTTTGTATAGTGCTCCAGTGGACATGGAAGTGCAGATGTCTTTTCCAAAGGCTGGCTTTATTGCCTTTGGATATATACCCAGTAGTAGAATTGCTGGGTTATACAGAAGTTCTTTTTTTAAATTTTTGAAAAATCTCTTTCCATAATGACTGTACAAATTTACATTTCCATCAACAGTATGCCAGGGTTCCCCTTTCTTTAATCCTTGCCAATATTTGTTATATTTAGTCTTTTAGATAAGGGTCATTTTTCCTGGGCTGAGATGATATCTCACGTGACACTGATTTGCATTTCCCTGTTGAGAGAAGTTGAGAATTTCTTACATACTTGCTAGCCATTTGTATGTCTCCCTGCCACCCTGCCACCCATCTGGCAGTGCTGGGGATGGAACCCCACGCCTTGTACATACTAGCAAGATGCTCCATCTCTGAGTCCAATCCCCAGCCCCTGCATGGCTTTTTTTTTTTCAAATGTCTATTTATATCTATTGTACACTTTTAATTCAGTTATTTGTTTTTTTGCTATTGAGATTTTGGATCTGCAGGCTGTCTCCACTCATTTCCTTTGCTGAGCAGAAACTTTTTAGTTAGATATAACAATCCCATTTGCCTATTTTTCCTTTAGTATCCTGCACTTTGGGGATCTTGTCCAAACACTTCTTGCCTATTCTAACATCCTGAAGCATCTTGCTTATGTTTACTTCTGGTAGCTTTATAGTTTAAGGTCTTACATATAAATCTTTAATCCCACTTCAAGTTGGTTTTTGTATCTTGTTTTTGAATCTTACAGGGGTCTAATTTTACTCTTTTGCATCTGGATATGCAATTTTCCCAACCAAACCAAACAAAACAAGTCAGTCCTTTCTTCACTGCATATTTTTAGCATCTTGTGTAAAATCAGCTGGCTATGGATGTAGGTTTTATTTCTAGACGTTCTATTCTGTTCCATTTGTCTGTGTCTACCTTTATAACAATATTATGCTGTTTTGATTACTAAAGCTTTATAGTATGTTTTGAAGCCAGGTGGTGTAATGCCTATTTTATTCTTTTTGCTCAAGATTGCTTTGGCTATTCAGGATTTTTTGAGGTTCCTTATGAATTTTAGAATTGCTTCTGTCTAGTACTGTGATAAGAATTCCATTGAATCTGTAGATCACTTTGGGTAATATGGATGTTTTAACAATATTGATTCTTCCAATCCCTAAATATGGGATGTTTTTCCACTTTTTTGTTTCCTCTTCAATTTTTTTCATCAATGTTTTATAACCTTTGCCATAGAGATATTTAATCTCTTTGGTTAAATTTACTCCTAGGGTTGTTTTCTTGCTGCTGTTGTTTTTGCTATTGTAAATGGAATTGCTTTCTTGAATTCTCTTTCAGATAATTAACTATTAGCATATAGCAATGCTTCTGATTTTTGTATGTTAATTTTGGATCTTACTACTTTGCTGAATTCATTTACCAGTCCTAGCAGTTTTGGATGAAATTTTTGGAGTTTTTTTATATGTAAGTTCATGTCACCTGCAAATAATGACAATTTGACTTATTTTCCAGTTCAGATGCCCTTTATTTCTTTTTCTCACCTAATTTCTGTGGCCAGAAGTTCCAGCACTGTGTTGAATAAAAGCAGTAAAAGTGAGCATCTTTGTGTTTTACCAGATCTTAGAAATAAAGCTTTCAGCATTTCCCCACTCAGTACAATGTTAGCTTTTGCTTTATTATAAATGGCCTTTATTATGTTGAGGTACATTTCTTCTATAGGTAATTGGTTCAACATTTTCATCATGAAGGTATGTCAGGATTTTATCAAATGCCTTTTGTACATAACATGGTTTCTATCCCTCATTCTGTTAATGTGGTATATCATGTTTATTGATTTGCACATGTTGAACCATTCTTACAACCCACTTAATCATGGTGAACAATCTTTTAATGTGCTATTGGATTTGCAAATATTTATAACATTTTGCTGATGATTTTAACACCTATGTTCATCAAGGATACTGACCCATAGTTTTCCTTTTTGTTGTTGTGGTTGTGTTCTGACTTTGGTATCAGGGTAATGAAAGCCTTGTGGAATGCATGGAAGAATTCCTTCCTCTTTCATTTTTGGAATTCTTAAAAAGAATTGACTGGACTAGGGATATAACTGAGTTGGTAGAGTGCTTGCTTCACAAGCACAAGACCCCGGGTTCAATCCCTAGCACCGCCAAAAAAAATAAAAGAAATGATATTCATTCTTGCATGGAATGTCTTACTTCCTCCTGTCACTTGTAGTCTATGTGTGTCCTTTGAGGTAAAGTGAGTTTCTTGTAAGCAATGTGTAGTTGGGTCTTGTTTTTTAATTCACTTAGCCATTCTGCTTTTTTTTTATTGTAAACAATTGGGATACATGTTGTTTCTCTGTTTGTACATAGCGTAAAGTCATACCATTTGTGTAATCATAAATTTACATAGGGTAATGTTGGTTTATTTACTCTTAAATTCTGCTTATTGGAAATGGGGCTTTCTTCCTACTGGCTTGTTGGCTTTATCTTGTTTAATGAGGAAAATTTTTGTAACACTGGGAGGTAAAACATTATTACTGTCAGTGGGCCCAGGATTGTTCTGTTTTCCTATCACAATGCTTGGCTCTGCACAAATAAGTAACATTCATTTGCCTTTCCTCATCTCCCAAAACTACACAATCACTAACAGAACATTAAAAATATCCCTGATGCACCTGCTCAAGCTTACATAGGTATGACATGTACAATATATTTTAAAAGTAGTATTCTGTATTGTCACAAACACAACAGGACTTGTTATTCCAAAGTGGTATTGTTACCTTACAAGGAGATAGTAGAATGTATGAGAAAGATAAGTAGTTTTTTGCCATATAAATCCCAACTTTTCACTAGTTCTAAGGGATCTTAAATTGCTTAAACATTGTGATTGTTTCCTGTTTCGATAATGGAGATCATACCTGTTTTATAGGACTCTGGGGAAGATCAAATGAGAGTGCTACTTATTAATCACCCAGTTAGTTCCTTCCCAATTACAAGCCTAAGTTATCCTGGAGTGAGAAAAGAAGTATATGACCATTCTGGAGAGCATGGCACTGCACAAAATATTTTGGGATCTTTTGCACCACATCTGTTTTGGTCAGCTATTTTGTCACTATGACTAAAAGGCCTGACCAGAACAATTGTAGAGAAGGAAAAGTTTATTTAAGGCTCCACAGTTTCAGAGATCTTAATCCATAGAAGGCCAGCTCTATTCCTCAGGGATCAAGGTGAGGTTGAACATCATGGCGAGAGAGGGTGGTGGAGGCAAGCAGCTCACATCATGGTGATCAGGAAGCAGAGAGAGAGAGAGAGAGGTCGCCATTTGCCAGATACAAAGATATACCCCAAAGCCACACCCGAATCCCCACCTCCTCCAGCCATACCCTACCACTTCAGTTACCACTCAGTTAACCCCTATCAGGGAATTAATGCACTGATGGGTTAAGACCCTCACAACCCAATCATTTCTCCTCCGAACCTCCTTGCATTGTCTCACACAGCTTTTGGGGTACACCTCACATCTAAACCATAACAAAATACTTGTAAATTTCTAAACAAAAATTCACCAGAGACAAGTTTGACAATAAAGTGTTCTAGCAAGACCACAACACCAACAACAAAGGTGCAACCATAATGCAATAAAGAGATAATAGTCAAAAACCAACTCAGAGGCAATCCTAATAGAGGTCTTCAAAAGCATTGGTGGGGGGACACGGGGAGGGCAACCCTTGGGACTGAACCCAGTCCCTGAGCCATATCATCAGCCTTTTTAATTTTGAGACAGGTTCTCGTGAAGTTCCTAAGGCTGGCCTCAAACTTGCTATTCTCCTGCTTGGCCTCCAAAGTCACTGGGATTACAGGTGAGCACCACCGGGCCAGGCAAAAGCATTTTGAAAAAGGATAGAATTTTTCAAATCAGTTTATACCTTCCCAAGGTGGCTTCTTAAAATAGTAATGCTAACTTGAATGATTGTGTCTACATTGTTTTATTTTTTTTCTTTTGGTCACATTTATTCTCATTTACCTTCTGTGTTTAAAATTAATTCTGATTTAGACAGAAACTTAGATACCCTACTCACTGGTTTCTGCTTGAAAACCCTCTCATATTCCATAAACCAAAGTTGTAAATTATTTCCTGTTATGTAAATTCTTTAGGGTGTGTATAACAAGGAATAAGGTTGTATGTATTATACTATATGGTACTCTTGCAGATGGCTACATGGATGGCAGATTTCCACAGTCAGAATGAAAGAGAGATTTTTATTTCTCATTTTGACAGGATAAAACACCCGCATAATTTGATTTTTTAAAACAATCTTTTGGTTTCAGCATGATTGAATAATAAGCTTGCATTAATGTCTATTCACTTTGCTGTGAACTCTTGGCCCCAATGTGCATGATCAGAAACAGTGTGACATGGACTTCAGTTCTTATTTCTCAAAGAAGTTTTCCTACTAGTACTGACTGCCATAACTGTCTCAAAGAGAAAATATAGCCTCGGTCACAAAGTTAAATTATAGAATTTTAAAAAAAAAGTTAGGTTTACTGATTTAAGAGGCACTTGGTGAGCTTTCAGACCTCAATTAAGGTTGTGATTTGAGAAAAAGAAAATGAATTTTCCAAGCAATTAGGTGGTAATAGATCTAATGGCTTTGGGGGAAGAAATGGGTGTATTTAACTTTGACATATGGCTGCCATGCATGTGTTATATAACCTCTTTTGATAAGTATTTTTGCTCCACAGACCAAAATACCTTTTTTAATTATCCGAAAATGTCTTTTGCAAGGAATTATAAAGAGGAACAACAACAAAGGAGAAAGGCATTCTGCCCTACTGAGTCAATAGCATTCACTTTTCTAAAAACATCTCACGTTAATTTCATAATACTCATTTTAAAAGATCCAGAAATATGTGCTTAACGATAAACCATATGGTCTCAGAAGGATATTTTACAAGAAAATGTGTCAGCTTTCATAAACTTCCACAGGGGACCCTTTCCTTTTGAAAGAAAAATACCTGACATTGAAAACACAGTGGAATAGAACATGAAAAGACTTTTTAGCAGCATGAGAATGCAATAGAATCCAACAGAATCATAGTATTTCATATTAAAGTAAGACCCTGTCTTCAGCTCATTCATGGGACAAAAGGACAAACCACTGGTTACAGGAATGTAGTATAAGCATTCAAAATAAATGGAGATTTATAATCATTTATTTATTGATAAAGCACCCGCTAAGATTGAATTATTAAAATAGAGTTGCTTTGCTGTGACTCATTCTATAGGTAAAACCCTTTTTAAGTCAAATATACTCAATAACTTTTTGTTTGTCCCTCTGAATGCCTAGAATTCTTGAGTAGGTTCATGAAAAGTGAAGGAGTTTCCCTGGTTTTATTCCCCAAATATGATCTGTTAAACAGACTACTAAAGATAACTAAGAGAATGCTTCATTTTCCTATCCCAAGTATAATTTGGATCACTCATGCAATTCCAATTTCCTGGAGTAGCCTTAATTCTACTCAAGTTTAAACTATTAGCTGCTGGACTAATGCTAACTAAACAGACTTTCCCAGCTTTTTTAATACACTAGCCCCTTGCTGGCAATTGGAAAAGTCAGTATGCAGAGCATCCTCATGACAAATGTTCAGGGAAGCTGGGACCATGTCTAATATGGCAATGTTGTTTTATAGAAATGACAAATATCTCTACCCAACTCTTTCTGTCTATCTATTCTTACCTCACTCATCAGTACACATTTTATACATACACTGTTGGTTGGAATGAACACAGCAAATCCTTTCTCCATTAGGACACCAGACACTGATAAACTCCTGATAAACTCTAGACACAAAATTCCAGAAGGAATGAAACTCTAGGAGAGCTGGAGAAGATTCCTGAGTAACCCATACAGTGTTCTCATGGAAAGAAGACATAATCATTTTAATTTCACAAGAAGTCACTTAGCAAGTATAACTTTGTTTAAAAATAATGCATCTTTTCTTATTATGTCTTATTATGTAATACACTTTTGAGACATTTACTTCTGTTGCTGGGAACTCTTTGAAGAAGAAAGTCAAGTAGAAAGAAATAACTCAAATACTACCTACAGCAGGAAAGATAGAGTCTGGAAATTTAAATTCTTCTCCTTGGTAATATATTGTTTCCCAACATGGATTTCCAACTCACAATTGTGATTTTTTTGTTAAAATGAAGAAATATTATGCTCATATGCTTGAAATTGTTTACTATGAATTAATATCTTGTTTTCATTTTTAAATGTTTAAAATTTGGGGTATTATAGTAAAAAGTAAGAAGAGGAAAAAGCATCAGCTATTACTAGTTACCACTTGAGGCTAGAATATATCAATTGATCCATTGATTGAATTTCAGTGTTTTCAAAGCAATTACACATCATTTAATTCAGTTATATACAGGTCTGAACACTTAAACTAGATTGAACCCATTCCAAAGCCCATTGCATTTCCTTCATGTTAATGGCTCTAGTTCACAAGTGGATAGTACAGTTCAGCTGGTGCTGCGTGGATCCATCATCCCAAGAGCAGGTCACAAAGCGACCTTGGGAAATATTTCATTGTTCACATTGTTCAAGTACACCCATTAGTAACAATTTTCAGTCAATTGAAAATATGTCTTCTGGCTTTTGTGAGAATTGCATTACTCTTTTTTCACATACTCTATTTAGTGTATTATTATAAACATCAGATAATTACATTATACAGTAAGTTTTTGAGGCAACAAAAAAGGACGACCCAAAGGTTCTAAGAGGAAAAAGTCTGTTTTGATGACTTTGCTAGCCACCATTTCTGATTCATTTTCTTAGTTATTACTAACCTCTAAATAGGTTTCCTACCCTTGAGCATAAAGCTAATTGGATATTACTACATCACATCTTGTCTTCAAATGTATATTTGTAGTTAGCTCTAAATTTAAGTCCTTCTGATCAATTGAATGTAAACAATTAATTTTAACAGTGGGATTGGAAATCATATTCCAGTGATTCTCAATTATATCATAGATATTATGCTCTGAAAATTCATACATTAAAGCTCCAAGATAATAATTCATAGGAGGAGTCATTATCCCCATTTTATAGCTAAAAAAGGGAAGTTCAAAGAGATTAAAAACTTTCCTAAAATGAGAATGCTTTAAGTATACTCTCTCAGATTTTCTCAAGAATAGAGGGTATTTTACAATAGATTTTATCCATTCCATAATGTACAATTATTTCAAAATATTATATTGTATACATGATGAATATACATAATTTTATCTGTCAATTAAAAAATAAATTAAAAAAGTGTCTAATGTTACTCAGCATGGTTCAGATTTACATTCAGGTCTCTGATTTCAGAGTACAGGTTGTTCCAATTACCTGTTTTCACCATAGAGATAGTAGAATGAATCAGACATAAATTTCCTACATGCATATATGAATGCAGGACCAGGAAAACTCCACGTCATATACAAAATAATTGCAAAAATGGGATACTAATTAGATTAAGTTATAGTCCATGTTTGTATAATATGTCAAAACACACTCTACTGTCATGTATACCTAAAAAGAACAACAAAATATATTATGCTAGTGGCCATTCAGTTCTCAATACCAGAACTGGAATTTTTTAATTTAGCTTGCTTAAATATTTTACAAATTTATTTTTTCACATTAATAATAAATGCTTATAACATATTAGGTTCTTATGGCACAAAATACACATGTGAAAACTGATATACAGTGAAATAAATCTATTTTTCCTACACCTAATTATTTTGTCTTTTTCTTTTGGATTTTACTTAGTTTTGTTTTGATTTGCACTTCTGGGGATCAAACTCAGGGCCTTGGACGTGTTAGGCAAGTGCTCTATCACTGAGCTGCACTTCCAGCAACCCCACCCCTAATTGCTAGCTATCTATTTCCCCTAGAGAGGCAAGCTGTATTTTTGAGCAACATGATTTAAGGGTATACACAAAGCCTTTGCTTTGAGATGTCTATAAATAAGCAATAAAAAGAGAAATTGCCCATAAACACCACTTAGTTGGCACATTTTTATTTATCTGTTTTCCTCAACATGAGGAAAAAACTTCAATTTACACATAACATAACCTACCACGGGATGTCTCAACTTTAAATCCTCTTAGATCAGATTATGATGAGCATTTTCCTTTGGTTAATCATGATCAAAAAGTGTTCGACTGTCTGATATTTTTAAGAAGGCACTGAAGAACATCTAACTAGAAATGTAAATTTTCAACTGAAAATAGGGAAAAAAATTTTGAAACACCCTTGAAATTGAATATTTTTCTGTATCAAAAAGGAAGTACTGCTTTGTGCCACATCATGGATAGACACTGAAAAAACTACACTAAGTTTAAAAGGCTAGTCATCAAAGTCACAAGTTGTATGTTATAGTTTGGACATGAAGTGATCACAAAAGCTCTTGTGAATGTAGGAATTTTCCAAGGTAAAATGATTGAATTATGAGAACCAAAACCTAAATAAGCAGAATAGTACATTTGATAGATTAAAAATTTGAAAGAACTAATATTCTGAGTGGTTACTGTAGGCAGGTGGGGCTGGAGAAAGTAGGTCTTTGGGGATTATAACTGGTCCCCTGGCTGCTTCTTCTCCCTCTACTTCTCAGCCACCATGAAATGAGTCACTCCCTACGCTATGATGTTCTGCCAGACCTCAAACCCCAAGCAACAGAGTTGGTCAACTGAACCTCTGAAACCATGAGACAAGATAAACTTTCTCTCCCCCAATGGCTTAATGGCATCATATCTTCATACAATATTTCTTTTATATGAAGATTACAGATGATGCATTGCTCTGTCTATATGCGTAGGTTCATACCAACAATAAACTGTACAGTTTGTCATGCCTCCATACCACTAGATATTTAGTTAACTTTGTCATCACTTGCCATTGCACATACCCTGTATGAAGTTCAGCACTTACTTGCAATCAATTTCATCACTTCCTAGGTTTAAGACTTTGGCACACCAGTCTTTATAACTGCCTTTTTAAAAGAAGGCAAGGTATAATTCTGTACCTTCACAATCAGTGGGATCTCTTTTTGGAGTAATCTATTAAATTTGTCTAATGTCCTACACCCATATATTCCAGCTTTGATTTATAGCTTCCAGAATCTTCTCCCCTAAAGGTTACTGCTATTAGTGATAATTTAGTCTTCTGTCTGATCCTAATGCTGCAGGATAAATGAGGTTCCATCTTTTTGGCCTAGTAGTATTTGTATGGGTTTTAATATAAATCCACATATCATTAAGGTCAATGCCTGAACTTGAATTTCTTAAATTTCCCTCCTGATGGTAGGATTTCCTTTTAGAGAATCAAGTGAAAAAGTAAAAGCAAATACTATCACAGGGTTTCTTTTATTTATAGCTATTATTATAGTGCATGATTTTACTCTGTATGCAAGCAACAGGTTTATTTTTGGATGACCTTCATAATAGGTATTATTAATATTTTGGTCTATTATATTCTATAGTCTTATGATGTTTCTTCCTTTTCTAAAGTGTATTTCTTATTCAGTTAAAATTTCTGCTGAGATATCTTTGAACTCTATAATCTGATTTGTGGGGCTTGTTGTTGTTGCCTTTGTTCCTGTTGTTTTTCCCAGAACTTTACTTGTACCACAAGAGAATATGCTTGTGATCTATCTTTTAATATGTTTAATGTATATCTATAATTTCTTATACCCATTTTTCATGCATGTGTGTATGTCTTCCATTCATCTAGATTAGTGATACCTAAAGCTTTAGTCCAATATTTAAGATTTATTTATTGTGTGTCTAATGAAGTGTTTAAGATTTTGTTGTCATTCTGAGGTGTTGTCCTTCTTTAGTTTCAGAAACCTGGTTATTTTCCAATCCTGAAACACCTGAATCATGTAATTATACCTTTGAACACAAGTTTAGCTTGAACCTATTTAATTCTAAAACATTTCTGAAAGCACCCAGAAACCACTCTGGACACAGAAACTCACACAAGAAACTTTAGTAGCAGACAGAGTGTCCACAGGCTAACTGGACCAATGACTGACAAGAAAGTTGACAATCTAGATTACAATGTGGTGTGTGGGGAGGGGGCAGAATCAGGAGAGAAATAGCTACAGCCTTGTTCCTTACATTTCCCCATTTTGTTTTTATAAGAAGATCCCTTTTGGGCATACGGGCAAAGATCCATCTTCAATGACTGCTGGACATGGGTATAGAACTGATTCAGGGGAAGGAGATATCATTGCAGTAGGAAGGGGTTGAGGACTGGACAGTTCCCCTAGGGAGTACACTTGTAGCCAGGTTTCAATTCATCCTTTATAAGGTCCTGATAGTCCTGTGATACAAACAGACAGATATAATGAAAAAATCTAAAAAGGGTGAATGGCAAGAAAGGCAAGAATGTAGCTGGCAGTCCAGTCCTCATGGCTGGGTGCCTTGGTGTTCTAGTCCTCGGCCTCCAAAGGGTAGAGGGCTTGATGGCCTTCATCCTGAGGCAGAGAGGTCCCACTGGGGTGGCTCAGTATTGGTTGAAAGAAGCCTGAGGGTTAGAAGCTGGAAAGGAGTTTGTGGATTGAGAGTAGAGCTTAACCCAACTAATGTGCAGCCATCCTGGTAAATCTCACACCTTGACAATTTGTCATAGCCAGGATCACTGTATGGGGGTCCCTGCCATTTGGGAGATAGAGGGGCTGTGGCCTCCTGAGGAGGAGAGATAAGAACTTGGTCTCCTATTTGAAGAGGCTGAGCCAGGGGGCCAGACAAGGGTCTAGGCAGGGAGGAGTAGACATAACCCCATAGGAATGCCCGAATGTAGTTTAGGAGAGGAATAAATATACGAGAAGGAAGAGGGGAAGGGGCATTATCCCAGAGGGAAAAATGGGACACTGTACATCAACTCAAAAGGAGAAATATTAGTAGGTTTATTTGGGAGCGAAGGAAGATGCAGAAGAATAAGAGGTAGGAGGTTAACCCAATCAAGATGAAGTTCTAAGGGAAGTTTGGTTTAAACATTTTTAAGAATTCAGTTTGTTCGTTCTACTTTACCTGATGACCTTGGATGAAAGGAAATATGAAATGCCAAGATACTGTAAGAGCCTTGGCAAGTTGTTGGGAAACTTGGGGAGATGAATTCAGGCCCATTAACTGAATGGAATGAGGTAGGCACTCCACAGCAAGGAATGATTTCATGAAGGATGAAGGTTGAGACAGTTAGTGCTCTTTTTTTGGAAGTGTGGATGGCTTCAACCCGTCCTGAGAAGGTCTCCACCATGACCAAAAGGTATTTAGAGTTTCTTACTGTGATATATGGGTGAAATCAAGTTGCCAGTCTACCCCTGAAAGGGTACCATGGGCCTGGTGAGTCGGGAAAGAGGAGGGAGTCTGACGACTGTAGAACTGGTTCAATAGACAAACATCACATGTGGAGGAGAGATATTTCAGAAATGAGATGTCAAAGGAGGATAGTTGCATATGAGTCAATTGTGAGAGCAAAGAAAGGTTGGGGTGAAATAGATGATGGAGGTAGGGAAGTATGAAGACTCAGGTTGAGTTGTGTGTTCCTGCAAGGTCATGAGAAGAGGAATAGCAGAGGAGTCTTGGTGGGGGCACATGGTGACTGAGAAGGAAATAGAAGCAATCAATTTGGTTATAATGTCCCTTCCCAGGAGGAAAATGGGACACATAGGGGTCATCAAAAGGGAATGAGTGAAGCAGATTTGTCCAATGTGGCAACTTATTGGAGGGTTTGTAGGGGGGTGGTATGGTTCTCCCTCTACTCCAAAATAGAGGATTTTGCAGGAGAAGTGGGTCCCCAAAACTCCATAGCACCAAAAACGTGGCTCCAGTATCTATAAGAAACAGGAGCTGCCTGCCTGCCACTGTAAGGGTCAGCCGGGGCTCCTGATCAGTGATGGTCGTCAGGTGTAGAAGTTCTCGGCCCATTCAGTCATCCATTGCCAATCCCAGTAAGTCTCTGGGGGAAGAAGGCAAGGGTGACCTGGCACTTCTCTGAGCACCAGGGCAATTCACTGCCCAATGTCCCAGTTGATGGCATTTTGGACAAAGACCTAGGGGTTGCCAGGGGTTGGGGCAGACTTGTGCCCAGTGACCCTCTTTTCTGCACTTGAGCCATGGGACTGGAGGTCTTCTGGGAGCTAGGGTGCCACTAGCAGAGGTCGGCTGGGCAGGTCTAGCTGGCTGAAAGGCTTTGGCTAGCATTAGGTATTTTCATTTTGGTTTTTTTCTTCCCTTCCTGTATACACGTTGAATGCCACCACTAGGACCTCTGGCTGTGGGGTGAGAGATGCCCTGTCCAACTGCCTCAATTTAGCCTTTATGTCTGGGTAACTTTGAGGAAAAAAAAACATGAATAACTGTCGTCCCTACAGAGTTTCAGGGTCCTGGTTAGTATATTTGAGCATGGCCTCTGTGAGGCGACTCAGAAAGGCAGAAGGGTTTTCAGTCTTGTCCTGTATTACTTCCTGAAGTTTATCATAGTTAATAGGTTTAATGATGGCCTTACAGAGACCTGTAAGGATGCAGGTTTGGAACTTGTCCTACTGCAGACACCCAGTCCCTGTGTTATAGTCCCATTGGGGCTCCCTATCTGGTACTACTTCAGCCCCAATGGGATGGGTCAGGGTCAATTGGTGAACTTCATCTGCATAATTGTAAGCCTGTTCCCAGATTTTCCTGTGCTCCTCAGGGGTCAAGGTGTTGGACATGATCATACAAATGTCATGCTAGGTAAGGTCATAAGACTGAGTAAGATACTGAAATTTCTTAATGAAGTTTGTGAAGTTGGAAGGGAAGGAGCCTAGCTGCTTCTCTGTCTGGGAAAGATCTGAAAGTGAAAAAGGAACATGGACTCTGATCACTCCCTCCACACCAGCTGCTTCCCATAGAGGGGCTAGAACATGTGCGCAGGGCTGCGGGAGTTCTAGGTAGGCTGGGCAAGGGTTGGGGGGTGGAAGCAGAAACAAAGCAGGGCAAAGGAGATGGAGGAGCAGGGGCTGGAAAGGCCTTTGATGCAGGAGACCCGTATGGGGTTGGTTCATTAGCCAGGTTGAAGTTGGAGGAGGAGGAAGGATTAGGAGGGGAGAAGAAGCCAAAAAGAGGTGTTTGGATTTGCAGGAAGAGTAAAAATTAAGTTTAATGCACAAGAAAGTGAAAGTTTGAATGTAAAGAATTTCTTTCCACTTGTCCGCTCACTCAGAGAAGTTTTATAAGTCCCTCAAAGCATTAGAATCCAAAGTGCCATTAACCAGTCACCTAGATTGATTATCCAAAGGATACTGTAGCCAAATATCATTACACAAGCAAATAAGTTTTGATGGCTCTAGATCAGGGATCAGGTGAAGGATTTAAGATTTTCTATTAAATGTTCCAAGGATGAGTCTGCCAGCATGGAAGACCTAGATCACATAATGCAGAAGGAGAAACAGCCAAGTCAGTGTCCATGGTGTCCTGAGGTAAAAGATTAATTGACTGGAGACAAGAAGGCAGCATAATGATACGAGTCTTCACCCCTGTCAGTGTGTGCCAGGCAAAAACCAAGAGGGCTGAGGACCTGACGCCAGGATTTTTGAGAGAGAAAGTGAAGAGGAGCCTCAATCCTGAGAGAGAATCTCCCAATAGATACTGGGAACCCACCCATCAGATATGGTCAACTAAGGGGGCCAACCATAACTAAAAGTTGTGACTGGGGGAACTCTCACTCCTCAACCACCTCGAGGGTGCTGGACGATCAAAGGTGGCATCTTAGGGCAGCAGAGGAGTGTTTAAGTTGACCTTGGGTAAAACTCACCAATCTGAAACCGGCAGTGGATGTACAACTAAGCATCCAGACAAATGGAAAGTGAGACCAGCATCTGGGGGTCTGGGGCAACAGACGGGATTCCACTCCCCTAAGTGGCAGTGGAAGAGCCCATCTGAGTCACGGTACCAATGAAAGCACCCAGAAACCACTCGGGATGCAGGAACTCGCACAAGAAACTTTAATAGCAGACAAACAGAGTGTCTGCCTTAAGGGCCAAAGAGAGAGAAAGAATGAGAGAGTGAGAGAGTGAGTGAGAGTGGAAGAGAGAGAGAGAGAGAGAAAAGAGAGCAAATAGCAGGGGAATTACCCTTAAATAGTGAAAGCCCTCAGGCTAATTGGACCAATGACTGATAAGAAAATTAACATCTAGATTACAAAATGGTGTGTGGGGAGGGGGCAGAATCAGGGGAGAAATAGTTGCAGCCATGTTCCTTACATTTTCTTCATCCAGAAATTAGATTCCACAACATATTATTTTGCACTAGACCTTCCCCTCAACCCTTGGCAATAACTAATCTGCTTTTTGGATCTACTGCCATTTGAACCAGCAATGCCACTCCTATGTCTAAACTCCAAAGAAGTTAAAACAGATATTCAAATATTTTTATATAATATTTATAGCAACATTCATCACAATAATGAAAGGTGAAAACAATATAAAAGTTATGAGCACATGAATGGATAACAAAATGTGCTATATTTCTATAATAGAAGGCCATTCACCAGAAAAATGAATGGAGAGAGGAGGAGCCAAGATAATGGAATAGAAGTTCCATTCCCGTGACTCTAAAGAAGAAGAGTCAGGACAATAAAGGAGATATTATAATCTGAGAAGGCAAAGAGGGGAGGAATTTTAGGAATAAAATTCCAATAACGAATGATGGAAACCCAAGGAGCACAGCAAATCAGAAAGGGAACCAAGAAAAAAAGTACAATGCACTTTTCAACTTCAACCCTGGATCCCCACCTGGAGTAGGGAATTCAACCCTGCAAGCATAAGGTAAGCCAGAAAGGGCAAACAACCCTGAAATCACAGCCACTGGAAGTCCTACCTAAAGGAGAGATCTATAGTTTTTTTTGTTTTGTTTTGTTTTGTTTTTTGATAATTTACTCATTTTGATTTATTGTAAACCAATAGGTACAACTTGTTTCTCAGGTTGTACATGAAGTAGAGTCATACCATTTGTGTAATCCTATGTGTACATAGGGGTAATGATGTTTTTACAAACTATAAATCCAGTTTAGGAACATAGTCTAAAAATGACTCCTGTTGCACAAGCTAGCTTTAGAGAATAAATTTATTACATAATTCAGTGAGCTGTCAGAGTGCTATAAACATGAGCCTTCTTCAGAAGAGTCCAAGTTTTAAAGACAAAACTGCTTTGGGGATTAACAAACTTGGAACAATCACAATTCAGAACCCCGTGGATATCCTGCTGCATTAACTGGGCAGAGGATTGCCATGTGAGACAGTCATGGCTTGGGGGAGTGTCTGACACAGACCCTCTGGAGGTTTATACAGTGGGAACTGCAGACTATAGTGGCTAGGTTAGTGGAGGAAGCAGCAATCAATGGTCCTAACCACTGTCATGAGAGAAGTGACACCAGTCAAAAATAGTTTGCACAGGGCCCAGGTCTGAAGGAGGTCCAGTACAAGGCTAGCAAATCACTCTGTTCTGTCACCCACCTTTCAAGCTCAGAAATCCATGTTTTAATTGTTCTTCCAGCTCTCAGAGGTATTCTGAACATGTGTCTAGCTTAGACAGGTTCCCAGGCATGTGGGCTAGAAATCTGTGGATGGAATATAACCTCCAGGTGTGGGTCAAGTACCACCAACATTCAGTCAGTGAGAAGGGTTTGCTGCAGTCCCAGTAGGGTCCCTGCCATCAGTGCCCTGGTGTACCCAACATTCCTTTAACCTGCACAGCGAGAGACAAGAAGCACTACCTGCTTTCTACACTGGCTGGTTCAGCGTGAACTAAGAAGAACCACAACAGGTCGCAGCTGTGACCCACTCATCATACCTGGTAAATTGATTCCAACCCCAGAGAACCCAGAAGAAAGCACCTCAAAGTACCTTCACTAGGAGGAATTATTTACTCATTTTTAATTTTTCTTCCATTATTTTATTATTATTTCTCATTATTTTTCCTACTTTTATTTCAATTTTTATTATTTAATTGCATTTTTCTCACTCTTCTTCTTCTTTACCCCATCCCCACTTGGTTTTCTTTTTGTTTTTTTGTTTTTGTTTTTGTTTTTTGTTTTGCTTTTTTTTAACTCTCTTCTAGTATCTTTTTTCTCTTTCTCTTTTTTTTAATCAGTATTACTTTTAGTACATTTTTATTTTTAATTTATTCCATATTAATTTTGCCCCTTTCTTTTCTGTTGCTATTGTGTTATGGCTTTTTAATTTATTTTTAAATTTATTTTTCTGTTTTTTTTTATTTGTTGATATTGTTTCTTTTCTTCCTTTTGCATAGTGTGGGCGATGGATCCTGTCATCTTAAGTATATTGGGTGAGTGCTTTGCTGCTGAGCTATACTCCAAGCCCACCTGAGAAGAATTGTATCTTACTCCAATCACAACTTAGTCTTACTCAAACTTTGGCAGATACTTCAACTTACAGAATAGGGGAGACAAAGTTCTCCAATTGATGATTCAATCTTAAGTAGAAATAGCTGAGGAAGGGACAGGGGTTAAATATTGGTTCCTCAATATTCACCCCCATAGCAAAAACAGAGAAATAGCAAACTGCTTGGACACTATACCTTTAAGGTACTTCAGTTTAGTTTTGACCCATGATCTTGTAGACCATACAGTGCTGACAATACAGGAGGATTAAGTACAGAGGGTGAACCCCAGATACTATGCCGTCGGCACCACACTTACCTGAAATCTAAGAAGGACCCCACTCTTGCAGGACTTACAGAGAAAATGGGTCCCTCAGTATCTAATACAGTACTCATTATGTCAAAACCCAGTAATCAAAGTCAAAGAGGGCATAGGGGATCTACACTATGAGGTCACATTGGATTTAAACTCAACTCTAAACAACAAACTCATATCATCAAGACAAGTCTGCTTACTAAGAATGCTTTCACATCAAAACAGAAGAATATCCAGGGGCTGGAGAGATAGCTCAGTTGGTAGGGTGTTTGCCCCCCAAGCACCACTAAAAAAAAAAAGAAAGAAAGAAAAAGAAACATCATCCAAACAGTTGTGTAAATTTCAACATAGAAATACAAGAAATATGAAAAAAAAGGCAAAAATTATTCCCTGAAATTTATAACTCTTCAGTAACTAATTCCAAAGATATCAATGGATAAAATGCCAAAAAATCAAAAGAATGTGTGTTTTTTTGGCATATAATGATGGAATGCATTGTTATATATTCATGCATGTACACAGTATAAGCATATAATTTGGTGCATATCAATTCCCAGCACTTTCTTCCTCTCTGCTTCCCAAGCATTATTCCCTTTCCTCTATTGATCTCTCTTTTATTTTCAGAAGCTCCACCCCCACCTTTCTTTTTCTTTCCTCTTTAGTTTCCACATATGAAAGTATAAGACCCTTGACTTTCTGAGTCTGACTTATTTCACTTAACATGATGATCTCTAGTTCCATCCACTTTTTAGCAAATGATATTTTAAAGCTCAATGAAGCCCAGGAATACACAAATAAACAGATTCATGATTAAGGAAGACAATGCAGGATAAAAATGAGGTATTCAAATAATCAATAGATATTCTGAAAAAAGAAACAAAAATAAATATTGAAAATTAAAAATGTTTGATAAGTCAAATAAAAATCTCAATCAAAAGCCATGCCTATAGATTAGATAAAGTGAAAGAAAAAATAGTAAAGTGTGAAGACAAGGTTGATGAATTACCACATTCATACAGCAATAAAGAAAAAAATAAGAATGAACAATGCATAATATATTTCCTGAACAACATTGAAGACCAAAGACACAACATTAATATAGACTAAAGAGAAGAGATGCAAATCAAAGGCAGGGGAATCTTATTCAGTGAAATCATAGCACAAAATTTCCCACAGCTCGGGAAAGCATGGACAAACAGGTAACAGGAAACATTTAAAGCCACAGATCGAAATGAATACAAAAGAACCTCTCTTTGATATATTATAATTCAACTGCCAAAAGTAAGAATGAAAAGAATAAAAGTTGCAAGGGAGAAGTACTAAGTCAAATTTAAAGGAAAAACTCTCAGAATAACAGCAGATTTCCCAGGCAAATTACTGAAGGTCAGAAGGGCATGGAATGACATGTTTCAAGTGTTAAAGAAAGCTACTACCTACCTAGATCTTTATACTCTGCAAAGTTATCTTTCAGAATTGATGGAACATTAAATCCTAAGATAAACATAAACTAAGTGAATTCATGAAAACTAAAGCTGCATTACAGAAGATACATAAGGGAATCCTACACCCAGAAGAGGAAGGAAAATAAATATAATCATAAAAACACAAGAAATAAAAAAAAATTCTAGAAGAATATATAAGTAAATGAGAATTAGGACAGAATAAAACATGTTCAATCCATTAAAACCATCAAAACTTTTAGAAGAAAAAGAAAGGAAGAAGTGAATAAAGAGAACTTAAAACAACCAGAAGGAAAACATCAAAATGACAGGAACAAGTACACACCTTTCAATAATAACCTTAATGTAAATAGCCTGAATTTTGCCTTTAAAAGGTGTAAATTAGCTAATTAGATTAAAAATCAGGACCCAACAATATGCTGTCTGAAAGAAATTTGTCTCACCAGCAAAGACAAATATAGACTCAAAGTGAAAACACAGAAAATTACATTCCAAGCAAATGGAATACAATGCAAGCAGCTATCCTCATATCTGAAAAAATAAACTTCAAGCCAAAATAAATCAGAGGAGACAAAGTTCACTGCATATTGATAAAGGGAATGATTAATCAAGAAGATATAACAAATGTAAATGTACATGTACCAATTTTCAGAATGCCCACTTATATAAAACAATTACTATAGAACATGAAGGGAGAGTGTGCCATAATACAATAAAAGTGGGTGACTTCCAACACCTGTTCTCATCAACAAATATATCAATGAGACACAAAATCAAATATAAATCGTACTATAGATCAAATGAATTTAAGGGATATCTAGAAAATAACCCATCCAACAGATACAGAATACATATTCTTTTCATCAACATGCAGAATACTAAATTATACATGAAACTATAAAGCAATTCTTAATAAATGTAAAAAATAAGATAATTTATCATGTCTTATCAGATCATAATGGATGAAACTAGAAATCAACAGGAGAAACTACAAAAATTAAACAAATACATGGAGATTGAATAAAGTATTTTTGAATAAAAAGCTATACATTGAAGCATTTAAGGATGATATTTAAAATTTCCTAAAGTGAAATGAAACACAATACACCTATGGGATGCAGTGAAAGCAGTACTAAGAGGAAAATTCATAGCTATGAATGTTCATATTAAAAAAAAAAGTTCTCAAATAACCTAATAACTTAATGATACATACCAAGGTCTTAGAGAAACAAGAACAAACCAAACCCCAAATCAGTAGAAGGAAAGAAATAATAATAAAGATCAGAACAGAAATAAATGAAACAGACACTAAAAAACAATACGAAAGATTAATAAATTGAAAAGTTGACTGTCTGAAAACATTAGCAAGAATGACAAATTCTTACCTAAACTAACAAAAAGAAAGTGGAGACCCAAGTAAATAAAATTGGAAAAGAGGATATTACAACAAAAACCACTCAAATACATAGAATCAATCAGAAATATTTTAAAACTATATGTCAATAATGGAAAATCATTATGAAATGGACAAATATAACCTAACAAACAAGAACACAGAAAAAAGCTAAACAAATCAAAGACAAGGATGTTGAACATTAATAATAAACATTTAAAAAAAAATAAAAGCCAGGCCTAGAGGTATTCACTGCTGAATTTTACCAGAGATTAAAGAAAAAAGTAATAAAGCTAATGATGATGCTCCTCAAAATACCCAATAAAATATAAATGTAAGGACGTCGCGTTCCCTTCTGCCCGCAGAGAGAGACACGACACACTGGTTGTTCGTCAGAGCTCTTTATTGTTCCTCTTCTTCCTCTTTCTCCTTTCTCCTCTCCCTTACAAGGAAGTCATGGCCATTATATATGAATCATGAGCCAATCAGGTTACAGAGCATGTGGGGAGAGCATGATAACAATGTAATACAATAAGGGCAACAAGAGGGCACGCAGCGAGCATGAGTCACCTTGTCCAATCAGAGCAGTCCATTCTGGCACTGGCTTAGTGCCGGGCCAACTTCCTTAAGCAATGTTAGCTGTTTGTTGCAAACCAGGGGCCCAGGCTCAGTGCCAGACTAGGGTGGGGTCCTCGATGTTGCAAACTGGGCCGCCCCGGCTCAGTGCCAGACTAGGGTGGGGTCCGCGGTACCCCGACATAAGGAAACCTTCCAAACTTATACTAGGAAGTCAGTACTACCTTTTACCAAACTTAATAATGACAGAAAATAAATAAAAATATAGACCCATTTCTTTTATGAACATTGATGCAAAATTTATCAATAAAATATTTGCCAATCAACTTATAGAGCACATTTAAAAGATCATACACCATGATCAAGTGGGACTCATTTCAGAGATGCAAGACTGGTTTGACATATATAAATCAATAAATATAATATAGCACATAAATATAATCAAGAATAAAAATCACAAAATCATCTCAATAGATGCACAAAAGCCTTTGACAAAATTAATTATTCTTTTATAATAAAACCCCTAATAATCTAGATACAGAAGGATCATTACTCAGCACAATAATGGTTATATACAACAAACCCAAAGCCAACATCATATTAAATGGGAAAAAACTGAAAGTACTTCCTCTAAAATTAGGAATAAGGCAAAGGTGTGTATTCTCTCTACTTTATTCAACATAGAACTTTAAATGTGCCAGAGATATTAGGTAAGAAAAATAAATGAAAGGGACACAAATAGGAAAGGAGATGTCAAATTATCCCCATTTGTAGATGATATGATCCTATATTTAGAAAACTAAAAACTCCACCAAAGACTCTTAAAACCTGAAAAACAAATAGAGCAAAGAAGCAGGATACAAAATCATAGAAAAATTGTTATCTTTCCTACATACCAAGAATGAGTTCACTAAGAAATCATGAAAGAAATATCACATTTACAATAGCCTCAAAAAATAAAAATGATTCCCAGGATTAAACTCAACCAAATAGGTGAAAGAACTCAACAGTAAAAATTACTAAACACTTAAAAAAAACTGAAGAAGACACTAGAACTTGGAAAGTCCTTCTGAGTTCATGGATTAGGAGAAATGATATTGTTAAAACAACCACAATACCAAAAGTGATCTACAAATTCAGTGTAATTCTCATCAAAATACCAATGTCATTCTTCAAAGAACTAGAAAAACAATAGTAAAATTCACAGGGAAGCACAAAAGACACCAAATAGCCAAAGTGATGCTGATAAAAAGAGCAATGGTAGAGGCATCACAATGCCTGATTACTGAATATATTACAAGAGCCATAACAACAAAAACTACATGGCAGTGGCATATGAACAGACACGTTGACCAAATGAATATCATAGAAGACTCAGGAATAAACTCACACCTTCTCATCCATGTGACTCTTGATAAAGGTACAAAAACATACACTGGAAAAAAGACAGCCTCTTCAATACATGGTATTGGGAAAACTGGATAGCCATGGGTAGAAAATTGAAATTACCTTATCCTGAACAAAATGAATTCCAAATGAGTCAGAAAGGTAGGACCTAAACTTTAAAACATTAGAGGGTAACACAGGGAAAACACTGACAGATCTTGACACAATGATTTCCTGAGTAAGACTCAAATAACTCAGAAAACAAATGTGCAAGAAGTGAAAAAATGGGATGACATCAAATTAAAAAGTTTATTCATGGCAAAAGAAAAAATCAACAGATTGAAGAGACGACCTACACAATGGGAGGGATCTTTGCCTGCTATGCATCTGACACAGGATTGGTATGCAGAATATATAAAAAACTCAAAAATTTAACCAAAGAACAAGTAAAAACAGGCAAGTGATCTGAACAGATGTTTCTTAAAGAAAGAAGTAGGAATGGTCAAAGATCAACATCTTTAACCATCAGGGAAAGGCGAATCAAAACATCATTAACACCAGGCACAGTGGCCAATCCAAGCGGCTTGGAAGGCTGAAGCAGGAGGATCGTGAGTTCAAAGCCAGCCTCAGCAAAAGTGAGGTGCTAAGCAACTCCGTGAGACCCTGTCTCTAAATATAATACAAAAAAGGGCTGGTGATGTGGCATAGTGATCAAGTGCCCCTGAGTTCAATCCCCAGTACCCCACCCCCCAAAAAATTCATTAAGATTTGATCTCACTCAATATTTGAAATGGATGTTATCAGACTAACTGGTTTGCTGTTATCAAACTAACCAGTGATGTTATGGAGGAAAATGTAACCCTTTACACACCTTTATTGAGAATGTAAACTAGTTCACTCACTATGGAAAGTAGTATGACGGTTCCTCAACAAACTCAAAATAAAACTCCCATGTGATCCAGTTATACCACTCCTGGGTATACATCCAAAGAAAATGAAGTTCATGTGCAAAACAGATTCCTGCATACCTTTGTTTATTGTGGCACTAATCAAAATAGCTAAGATATGGAACCAACTTTTTGTGCTCATCAACAGATGAATGGATAAAGAAAATGTACATATGTACAATGGAGTATTATTCAAACGTTTAAAAAATAAAATCTTGTCACTCGCAAGAAAATGCCTGGAATTGTAAGGCATCATGAAGCAAAATAAACTAACACAGAAACATAAAAAGAAAAGGAGCATGTGTTTTATCTGTTGTAACTAAAGAAAAGAAAAGAAAAAATATTAAAGAAAAAAAGAAAAACTGGATGACCTGAAAAGCAGAAGAGAGACAATGTAAGATAGAAGAAGGGGACCAAGGAGATAGGGAAAAAGAGTGGAGAAGAAGAAAAAAAAAGGTACAAGGGAGGGTGAGTTAGATCAAATATGATATGTGCATGTATGGAAATGCTCAGTAAAATTGACTAATTTATACAATTAATATGTATTGATAATAATTATTTTAAAAAATAAAGTAGTAACACATGCTTCAACTCTTGATTCTTTCTTTGGTCTTTATGCCCACTTTGTAGGAGGTCTTCCGGGACTTGTTGTATGCAGCAAGTTCATGAGGAAGAGGGAGGGGACCATGTTGCAGACTGGCAGGAATCCTCACAGGTCCCTGGCACAGATGGCTGCATATGTGTGCTTTATGCTCCATGTCTTTTCTCCCCGTCTGCCAGCATTGAGCATAGTCCACAGCACCTTCTCCTTCAGGGTGACACCTGCATCTTGGAAGAACGGAGGTCTTGCACTTCATCCTGCTTCATGTGAAACCTGCAGCCACACTTCAGCACCTCCTCTAACCCCACCTGAACTTCAGTCGACTTTAGTTTTTCTTGCTGTGCTGTGTTTCAGGACTATGAATGTTTCCTAGTATTGTTGAAGTTAAACTTTAAATTCTTCCTTCCTGTTCCTTCCAGTTTTAAAAGATGTGTTAGAGGCAAAGGAGACAGGATCATTTTTATTCAACCATTTTTTTTCTGAGAATAGCTACACAGTGTTTAGAAAGCATTTTCATATGAATAATCACTTTGTGTCTTGATGACACCTCTGTGTGGTTGGATATTATATCCAAAGTTATAAATCACTCAGTATCGATGAAGCAGGAAGGGGCAGCAGCTTGATTAGAACCAGGTTCCTCTGCATTACAAGGGCTTCTCTTCAACATTTTGCAATATGGAGTTTTAAACTTGAAGAAAATTAACTAAGGTCTCAGTGTAAATTCTTCACATGTTAAAATAGGACTATCAGATTATTAGAAAGATTTGTGAAATAATATGCATCAGGTATTAATCACATAGCATGCGTTCAATGAATGCTCAATTGTTGAATTGCAATTAGTTGAACAGAATTCAGTTTATGAGATGAGGTTATGCATGACTTCCAAAATCACTGTGCAAAATTAACCTTAAAACAAGTCTTAGGACAACACATCCCACCTACCTGATGAGTCCAGAAGGAAAGAATCACGTTGGTGAGTGTTTTACAGAAGTATAAAGCATGGGGCCTGCATGCTGGCTTGCATGTGTGTTGAGGGGTGGAGAACAACTGAAGCCAAGCTGCCTGGGTCACATTGCAAAGGTCACCACTGAGTAGATATGTCACTTGTGGCTGATGAAAGCTTCTGTTTTCTCTCTAGACATCAGTGATAACAGGACCTGCCTTATATAGCTTGTTGAGTTTCAAATAAAATCAGATAGGTTTATAGATAGACAATTGATAGATGATTGATAGGTGGATAGATAGATAGTATATAAAGGTAGACAATGTTTATGCCATTATATTGACTCTACTTCTGCTATTATATTATTGTGTTCCCACATTTACACCATCACCAATTTAGCTTTCTTGACAGGAGAGAAGGTAGCACTAATTACAAGATACAGCACAGCATCCCAGTCACTGGGAAAGGGTATCTCCCATTCTAATTTAATAGCTTGGTCTTCAGTTTTAAAGCTAGGCTCTTGATACTTGCTCAACATCTGTTTTTGTTCCTGCATCTGACCAACTCTGGGTGCCTTTAAAACTGTAAATTGCTGAAACTGCAAAGCTGGGAATAGGAATCCAGATCACGGGGATCCTATAAATGGCACAGCCTAAGACAGCTGGCCTCCTTAGATGACACTTCTACTCCCACATAACCCAGATCTAAGGGAAGGGATTTGTGTAGCAACCACATGGTCCACAATGATTCACTGCATGCCTGTGTTCTATATGATCTCAATTCCTCAGCCCACACTATTTATTGAATGCCATAACAACCCTCCATTTACTCAGAAAAAGTGTTTGCATTTGAAATTCAGTCTGGGAAGCCAAATGAATTGACATTTCTAAGCTCAAAATGTTTTTCCCCCTTAAGGATGCTTATCAATTTAAATCCTGAAATAGATTCAAGTCTTTACTCATCACATTTTAAAAATATTGCACAACATAGAATTCTCCCATTCAAAGAAAATCAGTTGTTCCTCCACTACTTGTGCCAAAGTCAACATAAATACCTTAACAACTCAGATTATCATGTCTGAACATTGACAATACATGTGCATGTATAGTTTTTGTAACATGGTTGTGTTCAATAGAGTTGGAATACCCTTTGTCTAGTAGCGAAGGAGTAAAGGGTACCACTGTCCATTTGAGAGGAGGTCAAAAGGCCAATACTTCTTCCAAATCAGCTCCATGAAATTCACAATGTGCCTGAAGAGTCACATTGGGAAAGAGCACCAAGGACAACTGCAAATAAAGAGGATATGTGTCTTCCTTGTTTTCGATCATTGCTGTGCTCTATGTAGAATTCTTAAACTTCTAAACACACTCTACAGCAGTAATGTGAGGCCATAAAATTAGAGAAAGGAATTCTAAAACACTTGGAAATGAAGTCTTATTATGTCATGATTGTTTCTTTCAAGGCTAAATTAATTATAGTCAATCAAATCACTCCTGTACTTTTTATGTTAGCCTGACACACAGGTACTTAGAAAATTACAGTTACCTGCAGGTATTTGTGATAATCACTGAAGCATCTTTCCTTGTGCCCAATGAGAACCCCTTGCATTTTCTTTTCCCAGTTCACAACTTGATTTACACTCATTTAAGATTCTGAGTGTCAGAAACCAAGCCTACCAGGTTTGTCTCTCTGTCCCTGAATTTCAGTTGAAGAACAAAAATTTTGAATGAACTTATGCTTCTGGATCTATCACCTTAATTGCCCCTGAGAATTCCACCTCCTGCCACCCATTTAAACTCTCCAAATTACTTGTTTGCACAAGAGCAGAGCTCTACCAAATCCTTACCTTTGTGAATAAGTAAGTTCATAACAACCCACAGATCAAGGTGAACCTAATTATGGATTTTGCAAAGAGTTTGGTGAGAGCATGAGAACTTGGAATAGGTTCTCTTCTGGATGCTCATAACAGTTGAACCTAGTGGATGTTTTTTAAACGACGCTTACATTAAACATTACCCCAGTAAACACTGTCTGCTCAGAGTGAAAGTCTTCTTTGCAACCGAGAGGACCTGCTGATTTTAGAAACTTACTTTTGTCTACATATAAATCTTCCCCATGAATTCCTGTAAGTTGGTCCTCTATGTTGAGACCCACACCCCTCTCTAAATGGCCTGGAATGGCCATGATCCAGAGACACATACTTCTCCCTAGACCACTGGTCAATAATTGACCTCCACCTGCTTGTGCTAATAAAGTTTCAATGGAATGATCATTCATTTTTGTATTTACTCCCCACACTACCAGAAATGTAAGTTGTAACAGGTCTTAAGATCTGAAGAGCAATATGTACTCTCTTGTCTTCATATTAAAAAAAATACTACCACTGAAGTCCATGGGCTGATTGACTTTTTGATAATGTTGATGTGTATTTTTCCTTGTGTGGTATTTTTATTATCAATGATCCTATTCAATATTACACCATGTCCTTCTGACATTGAATGAGGCAGGTAATATTGAATTTTATAAGTCAGTTTCTTTAGGATAGGTAATTCGATTTTTAAAAAAATGAATATTAAGCATGCATCAAGTTTCACAGTTAAATTACAAAGTTGCCCATAAAAATCATTGTAACCCATGGTTGCACATTTGTAGCTTGCATTCAAATAATTTCATATTTTGAATATGTTTCTTGCTAATATAAAAGTTTTCATCAATTCTTATAAAAATGTAAAAGAGAATAAATATGGAGACTTATTTTGCCAAGTCCTTCTATTTGGGGGCAGAGTTACTCTGCAGGGGAGACACTGCCTGTGGTTATCCAGACTGTGCTACAGAAATTCAACCAAACTTAGTCTACAATGTAAATATAGCTCTCTCATGTTGTGTCGTACCCATTCTACACAGCTATCTATGACAGACACATGAATTTCTGATCCAGGCTTATAAATAGAATGAGATAACAGGATCAGATCTTTGAAGAACACTCATGAAAATTTTAGATCTTGATTAGAATCAGTGTTTATAAATTTAAGGATATGGGTCTCTACATCCCTACTCACAGCCCTGGATTTAGTCTGGCCAATATTCACATATGATGTCTTGAAATAATATGTGTAGCCACATTCTCATGAGAAGGAAGTCTAATCTAATTCATGAAACACATTAATTTATACTCAAGATTCATGACATTTTATGGGGTGTCTTGCCTCACAAATCCATATATCTCAGCTGTGTAACACCCAAGTAACACTGTTTAATGTTTCCCATTCATAAGAACTCTATCCTCTCCCTAATGAACACCATTAGTTTGTTTTCCAGTAAAACACAGTTATACCAGGTTTGACAGAGTAACCTTCCTTTTTCCTTTGGAACAACTCCCCAGTCTTTTCCAAGATCTCTCTACTTGAAGCAACCCGAGAAAAAGCAACCAGATGGAACACTTTAATCATCATTCCAAATAAGCAAAAGTCAAGAACTAAAGAATTTAGAAGCAGGTCAGAATCAGTCTGAAGAGAATTGCAGCTGAGAACAAAGAATGTATTACAAATCATGCTTTCATGGAATCCAAGTGATTGTTTCAAGAGAAGATTACACTTTGGATGGAGGTCACACATCTCCTTAGGAGAAGCAGAAGGTAGATACTTGAGGAAACTAATGACGCAGGGATTAGATCTAGTTTCAATAAGTGTTCCACATGTCCTGCCTTTGGTATATCTGTGAACAAGGTCCCTAACTCTAGGGTACCTTCCTTACTTTCTTGAGTCTCTGTGCCCACTCCAACACTTGTGTGGTGAGGCAGGATTAAATGAGCCATAGTATGTGAAGTTCTCAAATGTACCTGGTATAGTGAAAATTTCTTCCCTTCCTGTGTTTCCTTGGTTTCCATCCCTTGTTCCAACTTCCAAATCAAGTCAATACACCAAAATAGTTAGAAAGCTCAACTGAGTCTTGGAAATAAGCAAAATAAATCACTGGGCATTCTTTCAGTGCAGTGTTGGAATTGGCTTTCTAATAAACAGGTTATTCTATAACACTGGAGGAACAGATGATTAACTTGGAGATTGTTATCCAGAAAAGTTGCAGATAATTTCTGCTCAATTGAATTTATAATCCCAAATAGCATAGTTGTAGCCCTGTTGAACAGTCACCAGTATTTCATTTAACTCAGCCATCTACTAAATTTTTTGTGTGTATCCTAGTTCCCAAAATATATATTAGAAAGGAATTAACAGAATACCTTTCCCCTCATTAATTCATGATTTGAGTAAAATGTCCAACAATGAAATATTATATTCACTTGATACTTGCATGAAAGTCATATGTTTTAGCTCTTTGAATACCACAATTTAACAAAATGTACCTAATGGTTAATAGAGGATTCAAAGACTGTACTCTTCTTTATTCCATGTCAGGAAGAGAGAAAAAACATTTTATTGACTTAGGATGCCACCTGGCATGTAGATGGTGAAGGAAGGATTGAAGTGTATAGATCTGCTCAGCAGAGGTCTCCCAACCACTTTATGGACCTCCTACTCTCTTTTCTCCAAAAGGTAGGCATGGCAGAGTGACCTGTGACCTTCTCCTGTTTTAGGTAATCCCACAGGGGGCAGAGGAGACATACTCTTCTCTAAGCTTTTGAGATCATCCTCATCTTTTGCCTTTTTCTTGCCCTACTTTTCTATGGAATTGCTTAGAGTCCAACCTCAGAATATCAAGGTACAACAGGTCAAGGCTTAAGATATAGATTTAGGATCAAAGAGACTCAAATTGTCTGTTGAACCTCTGGTATTTTAAGCCACTTAGACTTGTTACCACCTGGACAAAACCAGTTCTCCATGTCATCTAAGGTACATCATTGGAATTAGGAACACCTTAGAGTTAACTTTGTAGACTTAGTCCTCCATACACTGATCCTCCTTAGGGACCATCTAAAAGTAAAATAGTGCTTTGGTAAAGACAGAATTATCATGTATGAGACTGAGGAGTCAGTCAAATTTTATTTCCTAAATGACAGTACTTGCTTGGGATAAAAATTTTATCTAATTTCTTCTCATGAGAACTCTTTTCCACATCTATTCCACTGCTTCAGTCTCTCAGCATTTCCCTTATATTCTACCTCTGGGAGTCTCTTCACTTAGCCATCTAGGTTTTCAATCCATGCCATTGATGTCAAGCTCTGTAAAGTGCATATCTTTTGACCCTTAACTCACCAGCTTTATATCACTTCAAATATTCTAGTTTGCTGAAGGAATTCTATGGCTATCTCTAGCTGATAATACTGAATTAGAAATTATAGGAAATCAAACTGGGTGCATCAGTGCACACCTATAATCCCAGTGACTTGGGAGGCTGAGGCAGGAGGATCAAGAGTTCAGACCTAGTATCAGCAACTTAGTTACCCTAAGCAACTCAGTCTCTAATAAATTATAAAAGAGGGCTGGAAATGTGGCTTGGTTGTTAAGTGCCTCTGGTACCAAAACAAAACAAAACAGAACAAAACAAACAAACAAATAAAAACAAAAAAGAAATGAAAGGAAATCAAGAAAAAACACAAGCCATTACAATGACTCAAGATATCTGCTGGGAATGGCAACATTAAAATCAATATTTTTATCACTTTGGGAAATATTTGTGGTAGACTTCAGTAATGAGGAAAGTTTGCATGTTTCTACCATACTGTGAAATGTATTTAACTGCTAAAACTCAAATTATAAAGGAGGAAAAAAACATATACATGAATAAAGTTATTGGAAAAATCTTAAAATTAGTGCTTGACAGACACACTTCCTTTAACTTTCCATCTTAATTATATATTACAAACACCAGAGAAGGTCATAAAAGTCTTGAGACCCAAGTAGCTCCATAGATCTGTCAGTCATTCTTTCTAAGGATGACTGTCACATCAGTATTTTCTAAACTCCTAGCTTGTGCAGCAGTTCAGCAATAACAGCTATGCCATATGCCTTGAAGATTCAAATAAATTAACAATGTATGTGTTATGGTCAAAATAAACAGTGAGGAGAAGTTATACTCCATTTATGTATGGTGTGTCAAAATGCATTCTACTGTCATGTATAACTAATTAAAACAATCAATCAATCAATAAGTAAATAGTGAGGACTATGTTTCTTCAAAGAAGCACATGTGATTTTTAAGTCGTATATATTTTTTTCTTTTTTGTGGGAGGAGGTAACCAGGGATTGAATCCAGGGGTGCTTAACTGCTGAGCCACATTCCTGCCCTTTTTATTTTATTTTATTTTATTTTATTTTTGAAACAGAGACTCTTTAAGTTACTTAGGGACTCACTAAGTTTCTGAGACTAGTCTTGAACTTGCAATTCTCCTACCTCAGCTTCCTGAGCTGCTTGGATTATAGGCTTATGTCACTGCTCCTGGATTAAGTAGCATATTTCAAATTTATGTTATATGATCAGATTATCTCAGTTAAGGGAAGACTATATTTTTAGAAAATTCAACTCTGAGGTAAGTGCCTCAGGTGGAATTTGACAGTTATCAGATATCTCAACCTGTCTTTGAAGCAACTACAACCATTCTCTGGCACTTTTCTGAACTTTTATTCTCATTCTATGCCATGAATAAACAAATGCAGACAACTGCACAGTCAATGCTTTTAATGTGTATGTAGAACCATGTTATTTTTTGTATGTTGATGAAGTGAATAGTTTCATATAGTTGCTTTATTTCAAAGAAATGGTTTCATTCAAAGTTGAATTTATGAGGACGCAATTATTTTCTTAGACTTTCACTGTAATTCTTTTAGCATCCCTGAAAATGCACTGCTGAAGCAAAAATCACATTTCCAATAATGACTGTGTCCTGGATGAGTTATGTTACTTAACTTTCCTTCCTGCTGGCTCTGGGACTTGATTGCTTAAATACCTGAGAGATATTATGACTCTTTCTGTATTGGGTTGTTGTTTATGATAACATCATCCAAAAATCAGAGTCTATATTCATTTAAACTGCAGTAACTGAATTAGTTGATTTTCAGCTGAATCATCCAGTGTAGATTAAAACATAAAAATAACCTATGCTTCCTAAATGTTGTCAGGTTGTTAAGAGGTTTGAAAGGGTTAATTAGGAAAAAGGCTAAATAATTATATTGTTCAACAGTGTGAGAGTTCAGGACTAAATCAGCTGATTTTGCTCACTTCCAAAAATGACTCTGCAAGCATATTGTCAAGTGCACTGACGTCCCAAAGGAGGTCATAGATTAAAATATGCCCAAAGTTTCTTTTCTTGGACAAGGACATACTTTCACTGCAACAAATAAAAATAGTACTTTTTGTAAATCCATAGATTCAATAAGTGGTTCTGACCTTTTGTTATGCTTTATGAATTGTGCTAGGGGAACAAGATACATTTATGAAAATTCCCAGGCACACCTGAAAGGAAATCACAGTCAACACAAAGATAGAAAATTAATCAAGCAATGAATATGTAAGATGATGCTATAGTAGAGAAAGTAAAGGAGGTTAGGTTGTGAATTCTGAAATGTAAGGTACTAGTTTTGGTGGTCATTGAAGATTTCTGGAAAGACACATGTAAGTAGAAATTTAAAAATTAATCTAAAATCTCTTATGCTAGGCAAGGAGAAAAACACATGAATGGCCAGAAGCAAGACTATGCATTCATAAACTACAGGTATTTCAACAGCTTCTGTCTGTGATTTTGACAATTACCCATAACAGAACTATTGATGTGTGTATGTGTTATATATGTGCATATGCACGCAGCATGCATCTGTGTGTTGTAATCAGAGATGCAAATATGATTATCAAGGCAAAATACTATTTTAAAGAATGAATTGGGGAGACATACTTTCAATCAAAAGAACATAATAAAAATAGCACTTAGCTTTCCTCCTAAAACAACTAAAAAATGGACAAAATATAATCAACAGTGGTTCAAAACACTGGATGTGAGGCCACAAAGGACAGGGAAACTTAAAGAATGATAACTGAATGAGGTGAGGACAGCAGCTGCTGAATTTTCTACCGGGGAGACAGTAGGTAGATTCTGGTGTACAGGTAGGAGAAACTTAGCCAGAATGTAACTAAATTAACCAGGCGATAGCATACCAGAGAGGAAGGAGCTGTATAAGAAAAAGATCTGTGGATTATCAGAGGCTTCCCATCAAGTGTTCATTTGAGAACTGATTACACATATTTGAGGTAGTTATGATAGTTGGGGAAAGGAGCACCTGCAATGTTTGGAGGAGACAGAGTGTGTTGCACTCACAGATCCAGAAACTGTCTGTTCCTTCCAGTCAGACTGGACATTTGGGAGTGAACTCAGATGTGTCTTGATCTAAAAATGAAAAATAAGTAACCTAAGCCTGGTCAC
Source organism: Sciurus carolinensis (assembly GCF_902686445.1). Taxonomy (NCBI): domain Eukaryota; kingdom Metazoa; phylum Chordata; class Mammalia; order Rodentia; family Sciuridae; genus Sciurus; species Sciurus carolinensis. The sequence goes on from NW_025920152.1 coordinate 1,240,980, forward strand.
ATCTAACAGTATTAAAAGTACTAACTTGTAGGTCCTCTCCCTGGAAATTTAATTATTAGTGTTGGTATGGATATGGAAATTTGTCTTTTTTTTCTGTGATTTTTCCAGAAGATTCTTTTGCACAGGCAGTATAGCAGACAATTCGCATGGGCAATACCAATGACAAGCAGACATATTGAATGTAATAAGAAAAATTTTTTAAAATGAGAGTGAATTGGTCCAAAATAGGCCATAGTGACCTAGGAATTTTTTTGAGTTGATGTTTGAGAATCATCAGCTGCAGGAAGAGACTTTTTCTAAACTACTGTATCTTACAAAAACAAAGTTTCCCAAAAGAACTGAACTGTCATAAGTCCTGAGAGTTTCAGGAGAAGGAAAAATTGACTTATTACCACAGACAAGAAGGCAGCACAAGTCAGGATCTGGATAAAAAATCGCCTAAACAGACCTTGTCATGAAACTCTCATATCTCCCATCTACTCTCCTAAGGACTCACTTTTTTATCCTGAAAACCATTTTCTTCTTCTCCAGATGGGACCCTTTTCCCTCCTCATCCCTTTCTAAGATGTTATATGCCCAAATTCTAACCATCTGAGTCACATTTCTTTTTGAATTCCCATAACTTAATGCTTATTTTTCTTTTGCTAATCAGTCTTTTGTCAGTTTAATTTGCACATTTTTAATACTGAACATGAGAGGATAGAGTAAGAGAGTTTCCTCCTCAAACAGAGTCAAAGTATCCTCAAGTGTAACTTGCTATAGAAGAGATTCCTAAGGCAGAGCAAGATTGGCTATCTTACTTGCCAAAAGCCATCTAGTCTTGTGGTCTATAAATTTCACTCTTTGTATTCTAAATTAATTTTGAAAAAACACTGTATAACCCTTCCATATTTTTAGTAACCTAAATTTGTTGTAGAAAAAGCATAATGCATTTAAAAACTTACAAAAATAATAATGTCTGGCATATTCCAATTGTCTATATTGAAAATACAATTGTCACATACATCTTTTAAATAGGAAAGGGAATTAAGCACTGGAGTATATGACTATTCATTTTAAAACTGTTTGCATAAGCAATTTTATTGGCAACAAATTTAAATCTTGGGTTTTTTATTTCTTAATGTAACATTTATTCCATATCTATCTTACTTTTAAAAATTTTTAAATTTTTTCATTTTAGTTATACATGACAGTAGAGTATATTTTGACTTATTTATATAGATATGGAGTAGGATCCACTTCTATTTTAAAATCATATTTTAATGTATTATGTTATGATCTTGCAAGTTTTAAAAATTATTTTATGCTATTATACATTTATTTGAAATATATGTGCTTAACAAGAAATTTCAATTTTTAAAGATGGCACTCTAAATAAGTCAATTCTCTAGACTGAGTCCTACTCTTAATTATTAGTAATTCAAAATTGATCAAGTAATGTAAAAATATTTTTAAAAGTCTTTAAAAAGTAAAATAACGGTAAATATATTCTTTTGTGAGAGGAATAAAAATACTCCTAGTTCATAGCTCATCTTCAATCAAAAACATGCTCATCTGTAAATACAGGTGGGGAAAGAATTGAATATTTGGTAGCAATAGAACTGTTATTTGAAATCTTCCTTAAAATATCACATTGCCAAAATTCATGAAAACTCATTTTTACCTATTGGATGTCAATTTAATAAAGTCTCATCTAATGGTGTTGAAAGCAGGGAAATGGAAGCCAACTGTCTTATAAAATGGTGGGTGGTCCACCAAAGTATCCTTCACTTTTTCAATTTCTGGACAGTGCCAAGATTTATCAGTGACTATTAATATCTCTCTTATTCTCTTATTTATAGGTATATTCAATAAGAGGATAAATCCTGGATATAAAAACATTATTAATTTCAATACAAATTTTCAAATCAACTTTTATAGTAAAAAGCACTTGCATCTGCACGCTTTACCCATTGTCAGTTCTCTGTGGCAAGTCTCCTATGAGAAGACTCAGTGTTCCCTGGTCCCTTCCAAGGAGGGGACATAAGACAACTGAATTCTTTTGAGATATTCCGGTTTTCAGAAGACAAGTGACTTCATGAACAAAAATGGCTACAGCTCAGTAAATTCGATACCATAGAGAGAGATGCTGGACCCCTTCTGAAAGTTGAGAGATTTTTGAGTAAGTTGGGTTTCAGAATTTCTATAGTTTTTTCCTTTGGGTTTCTTTGTTTTCCTGATACTTTCGGATAATAAGGAGAGTGGGAATGCTGGGAGAAAAAGTAAAAGTAAAAAGGGTTTTTTGTTTGTTTGTTTTTGGCAATATCAGTGAAAAATAGGCCCTTAGTACTGGAGAGAAAAGTTGGGATTCAACAAGTTGGAAAAGTAAAATTAAGCATTTACTTTAAAAATGCTTACAACATAATAGCCATGGTTTTCTAGAAGCAAAGTGTCCATCCTACTCAAAGAATTTATAACAATCAGAATGTCATCATAGGCCTTGGGGCTGGTCACAGTGGCCTGAAGGCTTTCACTCCATTTTCTGTCCCAGGTATACACTCTGGCCAGCATTGCATCATGGCAGATGGGCACATATTAGAAAGGTCCCAGTAATGGTTCTTAAAATTACCTTACGAATCTTGGTGCAATATCATGTCTAATTATTGTGTGCTATTTTGAGTAATACCATGAAATCACCTTGCTAAATTCTAGGCAGTGCCCAGAATCATCAGTCACTACGAATGTTTCTGTTATTCTCTTACTTATAGGTATTTTTATTAACATGATTAACCCAGAACATCAAAATGTTATTAATTCCAATACATTAGAATAATATTATGGTTGTCTTCTTAGATAATAGTCAAGCATCTAGGGATTGTGATAATTTACGATACATTTCTTATGAGTTCCAGTAAGAATCATGAAATCTAGGTGATTTCAGATTCTTGGAATGATGTAATATCACACCTCCTATCAATAAAAATACCTTCTCTTTCAGTTCACAGGTGTGGGCAAAGATAGTTTATCTGTACAAACTGATTTAGTTTTTATGAAAAGATTTATTTCAAGATTCAATTTTTATATGTAAGAGGATAGCCTAGGGACATGTTTTAGTGTTCTTTTTTTTAAATTTTTTATCGTAAACAAATGGGATACATGTTGTTTCTGTTTGTACATGGAGTAACAGCATACCATTTGCGTAGTCATACATTTACATAGGGTAATGATGTTTGATACATTCTTTTATTTTTTCCTTCACCCCCAACCCTCCCACTCCTCTTTTCCCTCTATACAGTCCCTCCTTCCTCCACTCTTGCCCCCCTCCACACCCCCATTATGTGTCGATTATCCGCTTATCAGCGAGATCATTCGTCTTTTGGGTTTTTGAGATTGACTTATCTCACTTAGCATGATATTCTCCAATTTCATCCATTTGCCTGCAAATGCCATAATTTTATTATTCTTTATACCTGAGTAATATTCCATTGTGCATATATATATATATATATATATATATATATATATATATATACACACCACAGTTTCTTTGTCCATTCATCAATTGAAGGGCATCAAGGTTGGTTCCACAATCTGGCTATTGTGAATTGAGCAGCTATGAACATTGATGTGGGTGTATCTCTGTAGTACACTGATTTTAAGTCCTTTGGGTATAGGCCGAGGAGTGGGATGGCTCCACTCCATAGTGGGTCAAATGGTGGGTCCATTCCAAGTTTTCTAAGGAATCTCCACACTGCTTTCCAGAGTGGTTGCACTAATTTGCAGCCCACCAGCAATGTAAGAGTGTACCTTTTACCCCACATCCTCTCCAACACCTATGGTTGCTTGTATTCTTGATAATCACCATTCTAATTGGGGTGAGATGGAATCTTAGTGTAGTTTTGATTTGCATTTCTCTTCTTACTAAAGATGGTGAACATTTTTTCATATGTTTGTTGATTGCTTGTAGATCTTCTCTGAAGCGTCTGTTTATATCCTTAGCCCATTTGTTGATTGGGTTATTTGTATTCTTTGTGTAGAGTTTTTTGAGTTCTTTATAGATTCTGGAAATTAGCGCTCTATCTGAAGTATGAGTGGCAAAGATATTCTCCCACTCTGTAGGCTCTCTCTTCGCATGCTGATAGTTTCCTTTGCTGAGAGAAAGCTATTTAGTTTGAATCTATGCCAGTTGTTGATTCTTGCTTTTATTTCTTGTGCTATGGGAGTCCTGTTAAGGAAGTCTGATCCTTAGCCAACAAGGTGAAGATTTGGACCTACTTTTTCTTCTATAAGATGCAAGGTCTCTGGTCTGATTTCGAGGTCCTTGATTCATTGTGAGTTGATTTTTGTGCAGGGTGAGAGATAGGGGTTTAGTTTCATTCTGTTGCATATGGATTTCCAGTTTTCCCAGCACCATTTGTTGAAGAGGCTATCTTTTCTCCATTGCATATTTTTGGCACCTTTGTCTAGTATGAGAAAATTGTATTTATTTGGGTTTGTGTCTGTGACCTCTATTCTGTACCATTGATCTACCTGTCTATTTTGGTGCCAATACCATGCTGTTTTTGTTACTATTGCTTTATAGTATAGTTGAAGTTCTGGTATTGTGATACCCTCTGCTTCATTCTTTCTGCTAAGGATTGTTTTAGCTATTCTGGGTTTCTTATTCTTCCAGATGAATTTCATAATTGCTTGCTCTCTTTCTGTAAGGTACATCATTGGGATTTTAATTGGAATTGCATTGAATCTGTATAGCACTTTTGGTAGTATAGCCATATTGACAATATTAATTCCGCCTATCCAAGAACATGGGTGATCTTTCCATCTTCTAAGGTCTTCCTCAATTTCTTTCTTCAATGTTTTGTAGTTTTCATTGTAGAGATCTTTTGCCTCTTTGGTTAGATTGATGCCCAAATATTTTATTTTTTTGAGGCTATTGCAAATGGAGTTGTTTTTCTCATTTCCCTTTCAGATGTTTCATTGCTTGTGTATAAAAATGCTTTAGATTTATGCATGTTGATTTTATAGCCTGCTATTTTACTGAATTCATTGATGAGGTCTATAAGTTTTCTGGAGGAGTTTTTTGGATCCTTTAAATATAGAGTCATGTCATCAGCAAAGAGTGACAACTTAAGTTCCTCTTTTCTTATTCGTGTCCTTTTAATTTCTCTAGTCTGCCTAATTGCTCTGGCTAGAGTTTCGAGGACAATGTTGAATAGAAGTAGTGAAAGAGGACATCCCTGTCTTGTTCCCATTTTTAAAGGAAGAGGTTTCAGTTTCTCTCCATTAAGAATGATGCTGGCCATGGGCTTAGCATAAATAACCTTTACAATGTTCAGGTATGTTCCTACTATCCCAATTTTCTAGTGTTTTGAGCATGAAGGGGTGTTGTATTTTGTCGAACGCTTTTTCTGTGTCAATTGAAATAACCAGATGATTCTTATCTTTAAGTCTATTGACATGATGGATTATGTTGATTGATTTACGAATGTTAAACCATCCTTGCATTCCAGGGATGATCCCCACTTGATCGTGGTGCACCATTTTCTTAATGTGCTTTTGGATACGGTTTGCCAGTATTTTGTTAAGGATCTTTGCATCTATATTCATTAAGGATATTGGTCTAAAATTTTCTTTCCTTGATGTGTCTTTGTCTGGTTTGGGCAAGAGGGTGATATTAGCTTCATAGAATGAGTTTGGTAGGGTACCCCCTTTTTCAATTTCCTGGAATACTTTGAGAAGTATTGGAATCAGATCTTATTTGAAGGTCTTGTAAAACTTGACTGAGAATCCGTCTGGTCCTGGGCTTTTCCTGGATGGTAGATTTTTAATGGCTTCTTCTATTTCATTGCTTGATATTGATCTGTTTAAATTGTGTATGTCCTCCTGGTTCAGTGTAGGAAGAGCATATGTCTCTAGAAATTTGTCAATGTCCTCGGTAAATTCTATTTTGTTGGAATACAGATTTTCAAATTAGCTTCTAATTATTTTATGTATCTCAGTGGTGTTTGTTGTGATATTTCCTTTTTCATCACGAATTTTAGTAATTTGAGTTTTCTCTCTCTTTCTCTTTGTTAGTGTGGCTAAGGGTTTGTCTATTTTGTTTACTTTCTCTAAGAACCAACTTTTTGTTTTGTCAATTTTTTGAATTTTTTTTGTTTCAATTTCATTGATTTCTGCTCTGATTTTAATTATTTCCTGTCTTCTACTACTTTTGGTGTTGGTCTGTTCTTCTTTTTCTAGGGCTTTGAGCTGTAATGTTAGGTCATTTAGTTGTTGACTTTTCATTTTTTTCTGGAACGCACTCCATGCAATGAATTTTCTTCTTAGTACCACTTTCATAGTGTCCCCGAGATTTTGATATGTTGTATCGTCATTCTCATTGACCTCTACGAATTTTTTTATCTCCTCCTTGATGTTTTCTGTTATCCATGTTTCATTCAATAGCATATTATTTAGTCTCCAGTTGTTGGAGTAATTTCCCTTTCTTATTTTGTCTTGATTTCTACTCTCAGTCCATTATGATCTGATAGAACACAAGGCAGTATCTCTATTTTTTTTTATTTCCTAAGGGCTGCTTTGTGGCATAACATATGGTCTATTTTGGAGAAGGTTCCATGTGCTGCTGAGAAGAAAGTGAAACTGCTCATTGATGGATGGAATATTCTATATGTATCTATTAAGTCTAGGTTATTGATTGTGTTATTGAGTTCTATGGTTTCTTTGGTTGGATTTTGTTTGGAAGATCTATCTAATGGTTACAGCAGTGCATTAAAGTTGCCCAGAATTATTGTGTTGTGGTCTATGTGATTCTTGAAATTGAGAAGGATTTGTTTGATGTACAGGGATGCACATTGTTTGGGGCATAAATATTTACTATTGTTATGTCTTCCTGATTTATGGTTCCTTTAAGCAGTATGAAATGTCCATCCTTATCCCTTCTGACTAACTTTGGCTTGAAGTCCACTTTATCTGATATAAGGATGGAAACCCCTGCTTTCTTACTGAGTCCATGTGCGTGGTAGGTTTTTTCCCATCCTTTCACCTTTAGTCTGTGGATGTCTTTTTCTATGAGATGAGTCTCTTGCAGGCAACATATTGTTGGGTCTTTCTTTTTAATCCATTCTGCCAGTCTATGTCTTTTGATTGATGAGTTTAGGCCATTAACATTCAGGGTTATTTTTGAGATATGATTTGTATTCCCAGTCATTTGGCTTATTTTTGGTTTTTAAGTTGGCTTGGTTTCTCCTTTGAATAGTTTTTCTCTAAGGTAGTTCCTCCCTTTGCTGAACTACATTGTTGTTTTTCCTTTCATCCTCATGGAATATTTTGTTGAGAACATTCTGTAGTGCAGGCTTTCTATTTGTAAATTCTTTTAAATTTTGTTTATCATGGAAGGATTTTATTTCATCTTCAAATCTGAAGGTTGGTTTTGCTAGGTATAGGATTCTTGGTTGGCAACCATGTTCTTTTCAGAGCTTGAAATATGTTGTTCCAGGCTCTTCTAGCTTTCAGAGTCTGGGTTGAGAAGTTGGCTGCTATCCATATTGGTCTCCCCCTGTATGTAATCTGATGCTTTTCTCTCGCAGCCTTCAAAATTCTATCTTTATTTTGTATGTGAGGTATTTTCATTATAATGTGCCTTGGTGTGGATCTGTTTTGATTCTGTGCATTTGGAGTTCTGTAACCCTCTTGTATTTGATTTTCCATTTCATTCTTCAGGCTTGGGAAATTTTCTGATATTATTTCATTGAATAGGTTGTTCATTCCTTTGGTTTGTATCTCTGTGCATTCCTTAATTCCAATAATTCTTAAATTTGGTCTTTTCATGATGTCCCATAATTCTTGGAGATTCTGGTAATGATTTCTTACCATCTTCTCTGTTTGGGCAACATTATTTTCAAGATTAAATATTTTGTCTTCATTGTCTGAGGTTCTGTCTTCCATGTGGTCTAGTCTTTTGGTGATGCTTTCCACTGAGTTTTTTATTTGGTTTATTGTTTCCTTCATTTCGAGGATTTCCATTTGGTGGTTTTTGAGAATCTCTATCTCTTTGTTGAAATGATCTTTTGCTTCCTGCAGGTGCTCTTTAAGCTTATTGGTATTATCATTCATTGCCTGCATTTGCTCTCTTATCTCATCCTTTGCTTCATGAATCATCTTAATCATGTATAATCTGAAGTCCTTTTCTGACATTTCTTCTAACATACTGTCATTGGATTCTATTAATATAGAATCTAGATTTGTTTGGATCATTTTCTTCCCTTGTTTTTTCATGTTGTTCATGTATCTTTCCCTCTAGCAGTGTAGATCTGGGGTATTGCAGATTTCCCCCTATAGGCTTATAATGGCCCTATGGGTTTTCAAAACCCTTTCTTTAAGGGGAGATCAATATTAGCAGTGCCCAATTCAGACACTAAGGCAATCCTAGACCAAATAGCCCCTATGAGGACAATAACAAAATTGTCATAATAAACAGAATGAGTTCAAATAATATCTTCAATAAAACAATCAGATTTACAATAAGGTCTGCAGTTTCTAATGGAGGACAAAGAAGATGCAGAGGGATGTAGAATGTGGTTTTTAATGGGATAAGAAAAGATTATACAGAAGTTCTAGATAATAGAAAGGTTGAGAGTGTAATCAAAAAAATTGGATGTTAGCATGCAAAAAAGTGAGAAAGAGACTGAGGGAACAGGTAAACAAAAGGAAAAGAGAGCAAGTAAAGTAAAGAAATACAAACTTAAATTTTTTCAATAAGGAGAAAAAAGAAAATCTACAGTATAATAGTCATATAGTAATGAAACCTCCCAGTGTTCAGTAGCCTGATGCATGAGAGGTACCTGACAATGAGCTTCAATCCTCCAGTAGGCGTCTCAGGATGGGATTTGCTCCATGTAAAGATCAGAGCTATGGTTTCCAGGATTATCCAAGATGACCGCTCTGGCTTTGCAATGTGTTGGCAAATGGGGAGCTGCAGCTCCGGGTGTGGACATGGTCAGGTGGAGGTCCTGGAGGCAGAATGTGATTGGTCAGGCAGGGGTCCTGGAGGTCCGGTGTGTTTGGTGTGGTTGTGGGATCCTGGAGGAGGGGTGGAATCAGTCGGTCTGAGGTCCCGATGATAGGGCGCAGTCAGTTGGTCTGGGGGTCCTGGTGGTAGGGAGTAATCAGTCGATGTGAGGGCCCCAGAGGCAGGGAGTGATCGGTCAGGCTGAGGGATCCTGGAGACGGGGCTCAGTCTGTCCGGTCAGGGGTCCTATGGTGCCTGGCTGTTATCTCAAAATGGCGGCAGCCACATGTAATCAAACCTGCAGGTACTGTAACAGTGAAATTCCAGGCAACAGCAGGCAGCTGGTGCTCCACTGGCAGTCGGCGATCAGTTTGCTGACTGTTGTCGGATGATCGGGAGGTGAACCTCACGCATTCGGTGATGGATAAGTGTAAGTCAGGTGATGGACCAGCCAAAGGCAGGCAAATGGCGGATGATAGGTGCCTGACAGTGAGCAATCTGCACTCAAAAAAGGTGTTGATATGCTGGTAGACTGTAGGTCATCACAGAAGACAAATGGGGTAAGCACCAGGGAATTGATAAGCAGCAAAAACTGCCTCACCAAGAAACAGATATCCTCTGCTTGAAACCGGAGTTACAGAGTGACAAGGAATGCAGCCTCCCTCTAGTCCACCATCTTGGATCCCCTAGTGTTCATTTTTTTTAAGTGTGAACTATCAATGCACACAAATCAGGGTCATTCCCTCCCCCCCGACACACACAAATACCCAGAAGTTTCCCATGGGATGGTTTCCAAAGGTTTCCTATCAATAGAGGAATCTGCATAGTATAGAGAAACTGGAAGCTTATGAAAAAGCCTAGAACTAATCTGCAGTGTTGGCACCTTTCACTCTTGAGGCTTCAGCTCTCAGACAAGGTGGGGATGTCTTGTCTGCTACATTTAAAAAAAAAGCTGAGGTAAACAGTAGCTCCCCCATGATATCTGCATCATGAAGTCACTATTCCAGTGCCTGTCCAGAACTTTCTGAAAGGAAGCAAAAACTGTTCGTGGGTCTGGAATACTGGAAACAATGCTTTCTGAAGGTAGTTGTTATTACTAGTCTCTGTGGTAACCTAGGTAGTCTTCCAAAACGTCTCCAAAGGTTCCTGTCCCCATAGTGTGCACATCTCAATTATCCTCTGCCCTTGAGTGAAGGTGGACCTGAACTAATCAGGTGAGCTTTTGGAGGAGGATCTGGAGGCCAGAGTTATAAGATAGCTGACCGAATATGAGAGAGTACACAGAGGAGTCCATGAAGCAAGAAACGAAGAGCAACCTCAAGATCTCTCACCAATAATTATTCACAAAGTCATTTGGCTAATTTATTGTCATTAAAAAATAAGGATCAACTAAAATTTACAATTAAATTTATATTGATTTTAAAATATAAACTGCTTCTCATTTATAAAATGTCCAGGTAAAGATTATTTATTAACGAACGTGATCATTTGTCTGAGGTCTGAAAGTTATACAAGGATCTACAAATTAAACTTAGTTAATACATTATCTCTTTATGACTCTTTAGTGTTCTTTGAATAGTACAAAACTAAACTTTTTAAAAATATATTCAAAATCATTCCATGCTATTAAACATAATTTGTAAATATACTCTTTTATTTTAAACATGTCACAAAAAATGATTATTTACTCATAAGAACAACTTAGGAATTTTAGTCACTTTGAATCTGGAAAAAAATTTAAATACAGTCTTATATAAACTAAAATATATTTGAACATTATTTTTGCATGGTAAACTGATTTTTAACAACTCTGAGTTATGCCTAAAGCTTACCTTTTAGTTTAAGAACTAAAGCCTTTTTTCCTTAGCTTGTAGCTATAGTAACTAATGCTATTTTGTAAATGTACTTTAAAAGATCCACCAAAAAAGAAACAATTAAGTAACTTTTTTTTCCTTCAGGTAGTTTTTACTGTTTTGGACGAGATATTCACAGAATAAACCCATAAAAGCAAATTGTTTATTTTGTGATCATTCAATCTTTAAAGTAATAAAAAAATAAATAAAACAATAGAAAAGTGGGAAGGAGGCAAATATAAAATAATCACTGTAAAAGATTAATTATGTTCTTGGGAAGAATGTTTAGAGATAACAAAAACAGTTTTGATATAAAGACATACCAAATTGAGTGGCATTCAGCTGGCTTTGACACAACAGGGAATCTTGATGAATGTTGTCAAATCATACAATTAAAAAACCAGCACGGTTAATCCTCACAGCACAGGAATGCAGGAGGAATGTCTCTGTCAGTCAACAAAATGTCCCTTTTAGACTAACACTCTCACACAAGTTCTTAAATTTTGCTCTAATACACTTCTCAAGGGAATGAATTCGTTTGTGCTCAAAGTTCCCCAAACTTCTCCTACAATTTTGAAACTGCTCTTGAAGAAACTGTGCCAGTGAGATGGAAGTCTGCAAGGGACATGCAAATGTTGGCCCCTTGGGTTGAAGAGAACAGTTTCAAATGCGGAGGACCCTCGAGCATCAAAGGGCCGAGAAGACAGAGCTGGCGGAACTTCATGTCCCCACAGCTGAACCAAAGGTGGATCGTCAGAGTTAAAGGGCTGGACTGTGCCCACTGGCTATAGGAGAGGAAGCAGCCCCAAGCAGTTCTCAGGAAGAGGAGGCTGAGAATGCTGAACTGAGGGAAGTTTGTTCAAGGGTCACCAGTCTGAGAAGACCTTCTGAGTGCCACTGCCCCTGTGGCTTGCTCAATGTACTCCTCGCAGACCTGGCCTGTTTCCCAGGGCTTTCCTCTAGTGGACAAATGACACCTGCACACTAGTCAATCAGCCAGATACAAGGAGCAGGGATCTTGGATGGTTCTGTGATTGTCTTCACAACCCATCTCTATAAGGCTTAGGAGTGAATTGGCTGGGCTGTGATTGGTCAGCAAGCAGTGGTCACTCATACTAGACAGGAATGTGGTCACTTTGCATTTGGATTCTTTTTCATTTTATTGTTTTTTTTTTTAACGGCAAGATAAGTTTAATTTATATTTTTTAAAATTTATTTTATTGTAAACAAATAGGATACATATTTTGTCCAGTTGTTCATGAAGTAGAGGCATGCTATTTGTGTAATCATACATTTACATAGGGTAATGATGTTTGATTCATTCTGTTATTTTTCCTTCCCCCCCACTCCTCATGCCCCTCTTTTCCCTCTATACAGTCCCTCCTTCCACCATTTTTTTGTTTTCTTAAAGTTATATATAACGTTATTTGATTTTTGACATAATTATAAAACATGGAATATAATATGCTCTAATTCAGTCCCCCATGCTTCCCCTTTCCCTGTCCTCCCCCCCAGCCCCTTCCCTCTACTGTACATCTTTCTGCTACTTACTTCTGCTACTTACTTATAGTTTCTTTTGTTCAATTATTGTCTTGAGGATACATACAATGGTGGAATTCTCTGTAATGTATTCATGTATGACATAGGAAAATTAGGTCAAATTCAGTCTATTGCTCTTGCCTTACTCTGCCCATCCTCCCTTTCCCTCAATCCCCTTCAACTACCTACACTGATCTTTCTTATATCTTGATAAAATTCCTGCCCCTCCTCCCACCTTTTTTCTTTCTCTTTCCCTCTCACTCTTTCTCTCTTTCTTTCTTTTTTGTCTCATTTTGGACTAGCTGCCACTTATCAGAGAAAACATTGAACATTTGACTCTTTAGGTCTGGTTTATTTACCTTAGTATGATAGTCTCCAGTTCCACCTTTTATTGGCAAATACCATAATTTAATTCTTCTCTATGACTGAGTAATACTCTATTGTGCTTATATACCACATTTACTTTATCCATCCATCCACTGAAGGACACCTAAGTCGGTTCCCTACCTTAGCTATTGTGATTTGTGCTGCTATAAACATTGATGTGTCTGCATCCCTATAGCATGATGATTTTAGATCTTTTGGATATATACCCAAGAGTGAGATAGCTGATCATCTGATGCTTCCAATTCTAGTTTTCTGAAGAATCTCCATATTGATTTTTGGCCTGGTTGCACTAATTTGCAGTACTATCAACAATGTAGGAGTGTAACTTTTTCTCCATGTCCTCTCAAAATGTATGCATTTGAATAATTGAGGATTTTTTCTTCCTATTTTAATGTTTCTGTGTGTTCAGACATGATTACATGGTGATCTTATTTTTGTTCTGATCTACCAGGGTCACATACTAGCTCCCCATGAAACTCTACTTGGATGGCAGAGGTTATTTTCTCTTTCCTTTTGTTAAAATGTTAGAAGGGTGTGTGTGGTTATCTCATTTCACCTATGGGAATTATTTGCCATAAATTCTAATTACCAATGTTTGACCTTGTTGACAAAACAACTAGATCAGATCAGAATTCACTTTGTGTCAGAAAAGACTGACTTTGTTTCCCCTTTTATATAAACATGAGGCACTGAGTCAACCATTGGACACCACCATATGGAAATATAAATTAAGTCCATGTCCTCATCCATCACTTTTAAAAAGGCACAAGTTTAAGGTCTATGGTTTAATACTTTCAGGCAATAATAAGCACTTCATACAAATCATACTGTAGCACTTTGGCATGCATAAAAGTTCATGAATAAAAACAAATAGGGTTTAAATCATGAATAAAAGCATTAAGGCTGTTCTTGTTTCTGGAAATTATAGGGGCTTTATATAGAGATATTCTTTATCACAGTTCCCAGTAAAAGCCCAAATCATTAGCATTAAGTGTGTCTAAAATTTGAAATTTTCCATTTTTCATCTCATGCATTCTCAGTCTTTGCAATACACAATCTCAGCAACCATGTGTTTCTGACGTAAGAAGGTTTTATTAGGCATGGTTGAGTCATCTATGGGTCATTCTTATGCACATCTTATGACTCATATACCCAATCCCCCACAAAGTGTTAAATGTCTTCTAATCTCCCACTTCACAAAGATGGACTGATGACATTCATGCAGAAAATGGTGCACTATTTAAACAAAATGAAGGGTCCAATTTTAAATTAACAATGTTGAATAAGTCACCATAAACTCACCATTAGTCTTTTCCTAATGTCAATAATATCTTAGGTTGTGTTGGAATGTACCAACTGTGTATTCATACAGCCTCAGTAATGAGAATTTTTGTTGAGTAATTTCATCTTTTATTTTCACCAACAATTGTGCAGATATTTATAACTCTGAGGGGCATTCAAAGTTATTGTTGAATAGTAATACACAACCATTGCCCTTGGGACATCATTTATTCCTGAGTATCCAATTCCCAAATTTAAAGGTATTAATATAAGGATAACAGAGGATTCTTGTAAAAAAGATTAATAAGCATGGTGTTCACAGGCAGTCATTATATTGACTGTGGAAATCTCACTCAAATCAGCATTAATGGCAATGGAAGCTAAAAAGTCTTGCATGAGTACCAAATGATTACAGTGCCCAGAGATCCTGAAAGCCAGCATGACCTTTGACTATTGATGGTTGAAGTTCTGAAAACAGATGCTTGTAATAGTATCCCGTGATTCTGTGTTTCTCCTGAAACATCCTTTGGAACAGACTTGATTACTGAAGGGAGAACTGTATGCCAAACTGCAGACTAATCTAGTCCCCAGAAAAACTAAAACTAAAGTCCAGTTCTTACAATTTGAAATTCACATTGCTTTGCTTTTCCTGTACTCTACTCTTTATGAAATTGCCTTGGAATTATTTTGTAAAATTCACGTCTACAAGCCTTTCTTCCCTGAGTCACTGAGGCTTGGAAATCAGATTTCCAATTTGGAAACAGTGGCATCAAGTGTGTTCAATGGAGAACTGAGAGGTCAAGAGACGGGGTGCTGAGAAGATGACCAGGAGACCTGCAGCCCTCCACTGACCTCTGTTGCATCTACTTCCTGTAAATGCAAGACAAACAATCAGGAACAAAAAACTTCCCAGGAGATAATCATTTTATTAGATAAAGGATTGTGAATTTTTATATTAAAAAAGTTAAAGCAACCTCAGTTAAAACTGTATGATGAAATTGTAATGATGGTTTTAAAAGATTACTCTAAATGTAGGTTTTGATTCGAAAAACTTGTCTCCTAGAAATTGAACTGATATTGTTCTTTTCCTCAGAGGTGAAAGCTATCTAACCATGACCTATCAGGTCTTCCTTTCAAAAGGTCTCATGTAATTGCCTTTTTTTCTTGTTCTTGTTCTTTTTTTTTTTTTTCAGCCTTTTGATCATCCTTTAACTCTGTGATTAACCAGTTATAACCAATTCTTCCTGAACATCACAAATATATTTGAACAGAGAACATGTATTTCTTATTGGAAACAATGATTCATTTGGTGCATTTCATTTCTAATTAACATGGTGACCAGGTTTCATAGTCAATACCGCTTGGGTATTATCAGATTATACAATATATAAGCTTAATCACATTTGATCAGTATTTGGTGTGCAGTAACTTTGATAACTGTACAAGGTAATGGATTCCCATGCAGATTCTTCTTCATTCTTTTGAATGAATATCTGAAAAATGTTATCATTAATGTAAATAGCACTGAGATCTTACAATCTACCAAGATATGCCTAAGTTGGTAATATTAACCTTTCTTTCAGGGGATATGAAAGTGTTAAGAGTGGTGATGGAGGATGGGAGAGTTGTTACTGAGATCAGGGTCTCTGATGACCTCGTGGCTGTGGCATGCCTGGTGCCTGTAAATGTGTCTGTGCAAGGGCACAGGATGCTTAACTGCTGTGGCAATGCCCTGCATGAGCAGGCTCGGTGCATTAGTCCTATCAGCTCTGACCTTGATCTCAGGCACACAGCTCCCAGGAAGGAAGGAATTCTTAAGCTAGACAACCACAATGTTTCACCAGCTCCCCTTCTCCAGTTCCTGCCTGCCTTATGGTATCTTTAAACAATGGACTTTCTTGAGAGCTACACAAAGCTCCTAACATTGCACTTTGCAACTGTGGATTGCAACTATGAAAAGCTACATAGGATGTCCTAGTTTCTGTAACTTTCCTGAATACAAAGAATAATGGTTGCCTAGTCTTTAACCTGATAATGAGATATATGTAAATAAAGATTGATGGTGTAACTCTATAGATCTGCATCTCTGTCAGAGAGCATAGCTCCACCCAACCCAGTTTCATATTCAAGATCTATGTCTGTGAATCTTTATTTTCAAATCCCCCTTCACCCCTCGTCAGATCCAAGAGTTTGGTCATGCTGGTGGCAACATGAAAGTATGTTGCAGTAACAAATCAATGCAGGTATTTTAGGGACAGCATACTAAAGGTTTATTTTATGCTTATACTGTCTGTGTGTGAGTCAGATTTTTGTCGCTGTGTCAAAATACTTCAGAAAAACAACTTAGAGGAGGAAAAATTTATTTTGGTCCATGATCAACTGACTCCTCTGCTTTGGGCCTGCAAGGAGACTGAACATCTTCACAGAAACATATGGCAGAGGAAATATGCTCAGCTCATGGCAGCTAGAAAGCAGAAGTGACCAGGGACAAGATACACCCTTCTATGGCATACCTTCAGTGACCTAATTCATCCAAGTGGACTCCATCTCCTATAGTTTCCACCAACTCCATATCAGTACCTTGAATTTTTAATATCGGTGGATTGATCCATTGATGAAGTCAAAGCCCTACTAGTGATCTAGTCACTACCCAAAAGCCCTACCTGATAACATGGTTGCATTGGTGACCAAGCTTTTAACACATGAGCCTTTGGGGGACATTCTAGATCCAAATCATAATAACCTCCAATGCAAGTTGAGAGGAAATGTTCTTCTTAATTACTTGGGGAATGAGAAGAATGGAGAGTCCTCAATCTCTTCATGTCACCACCTCAACATGTAGTTCTCTATTTGGTGCAACAAAACAAGAAGAGCTAGGGGATAAAACATTTGCTTTTGCTTTTAATTACCTCTGAATTTCAGTAACACAAAGCTGTTTAACTCAAAGCCTTTTCGACAGAAGTAGAAACATGACTCTCACCATCTGTCAAGGGGGCTGGGAGATCTTCCTGCATTCCCAGGAGGAGAGGAACAGCAAAATTGGTGAGCACATGCTATTATCCTTGCCACATAATTAAAAAGGTAGTAAGCTAGGGTGGCATAAGGTGGAAATACATAAGAATTACTACAGAACCCATATCATTAATTCTTTAATTTTGAGGCAACATTATTTCATTTTATTTAACACTCTGTAAAACACTTTATTCACATAGCATCTGGAAGAATCAGTGTGATCTCTTCCTTGCTACAATTCTCAGACTTCCCCTGCCCTGAAAATCATAATTCCTTGATATAACTTGAATATTTGCTCCCAAACCTATAGAATTGTGCCGTATGTCAGATATCATTGATCAGTCCTTTGAACACTTTTGCAATCTTTCAGGATTTTGACTTTTCACTGGATATTTTAATAATTTTAATGCCCTTTTATTTGGAATTCCTGCTTTTCTTCCTGTCCAATAGTTTCAAACTCATTCACAATAGTATCACTAAAAAATACTATGCAGCCACTGGTTCAGAGACCCTCTGCAGAAGATTCTGATTCAATAGATCTGATACAGTGTTTCCTGGCAATATCTTCATTGTTGGTTAAGAACCATCTTGATGCTTACAAAGCACTGGTCTCACTTGGACCTTTAATTCTAGATCTACTGGGTATGACATAGTTATAATATGTGTAACATCTGTGTGTAATTGCTCATAAAGATAAGGGATTTGAATATTATGTTGATTATGTCATCAATCATGAAATAAACTAATTTTATAAAGTTAATGCATGCTGTCTACAGAAAAAAGACACCCACAACAAAACAAATAAACAATCCCCTACCTGAAGGTTTAAAACAAATGAGATTTTGATGTGTTCCCCTACAGTATTTTCACTATGCATTAATTTCTTCATGCATCTTAGAAATCACTGTATCCATAATTTGCATATATTTTCACTTGATATTATAGCTATCAATTTTTCACATCATTTATTCTTCTTTTTAAATATTGTTTCCACAAGATTTATTATAGTCAATCAATAATTAATAATTTCATTTTAATTTTTCATGCAATTTGGAAATTTAATAATATATCATAAGTAATATTTTGATGATTGTCTTTTGGATAAATCTGTTTGCATTTTTATTGTTTCTATAAGAGAGAAACTCCAGTAAGGGAAATATGAGATAGAGTTATATAATTTTTTTAATTATTACTTTTCCTAAAAGTTTAAAATTTCTATCCTTAAAGCCTTCACTAAATTCTAACCCCAAAACAAAAGCAATATAAATGAATATACATAGTTTTATGTTTTCACTTATTAAATCAAGTGCCATGCTCCCAGACAAATAAAAATAAATATCATGATTCTTATTTATCATTTTTGTTTACTACAGTGAATAAATTTATTTTTATGTATTATTTGGTCAAAATAATTTCAATTTTGTGTAATTTAATTTGTTTTCTCTGCTTTCCTTCTGTGGATCTGAGAAATGAGAACAGTAAAAAGACAAGTCAGAAGTCCAACCCATGTTTTTAAGAGGTGGCACAAACCCAGAGCCCCCCAGGGTGAGAATCTTTCAGACACAGGCACAGAGAAAACAGGACACCAGTCATCAGTGACAGTTAATGGCACAGTGTTTGGTGCACACTCTCGTGTATCCTGGCTTCATTACATCCTGTTTGTGGGAGATTTTGTGTTATTTTCATTTTTAAAAATTTCCATGTATTTTCTGTCCTTGTTGGTGGTGTTGATAGGATTGACTGACAAAGATAACATGGAAGACCTTCTTATTGCAGAAGATGGTAAAGACTGTGTCTTCATGAGTGGAGGTTTCCTTATTCAATATAGGCAAACCTTAGGGAAAATCCTAGGCACACACTTATCCAGACAAGTGGGTAAGAATCTTTAGGCCTTTTTAAAGTATAGAATTGAGATACTATCCATTTTATTTTACTCTGGTGAAGCTCAATCAATCACCATTTATAACATTTCATAGCAAATGACTATCAAAAACTAAATTATTAGCAACTATCCCAAAGGACTTTTATTCCTCCTCCATCTTTCATCCAAATAACCTCAGTAGTTAGCTTTCCAGAGCTGAAAGTGTCTTTCAGACAGATGTCAGGCCCAACCCTCAAATTCTAGTCTTAACCAAACTGACACAAGGAGGTTACACACACATGCACAAAAGACCGAATCTGAGGATAGTTTCAGTCTCCTAAGGACGATTTATTTAATCACTTTCATATCAAGAAGGTAGTGGTGGGGAATTGTTCCTGAGTGCTTTTACCACATCCTAGGTTAGAGGATGGGTAGTTTGGAGGAAGAGATCACAGAGTAGGGCAAAAATGAATCTGGTAAAACTGCCCACTGGTCTTTTTGTGCAGAATATAATTTAATATTGAAATAATGATAGTGAATTTCCAGAAGTTAATCTTTCCTCTACTCAAGATTATGAATAATAATTACAAGTGAAGATCTGTTAGAAACATTACATAAAGAAATGTCAAAAATCAAGAGAAAGATTGATGATATAAAATTTAGCAGCAAAAAAAATTTGCAGTAAAAAGTGGTACAATTTGTCTTTTCATCCTAAAGGGCTTTATTTCTCTTTTGTATGAAATAGTTGAAGGAAGGTATAAAATAATGGAAAAGGGAGCAGCACTATTTTCATTTTTATGATATTCCTTCTAGGTTTATAATTTGGCAATACGTTACCTTTTGTAAGCATCCTTAGGCGACTTAAGAATGATAGTTGTCTCAGAAGTTCAAAAGAGAGATACGCTTCCAATTTTCTGGTTTCAGCAGATAGAATAATAACACAAATTACTTCGACAGTAGAACAAGAAAATCAGAAAATTATCAAAGTAGCTTTGTAATATGATGCCTCAGAGCCATTGAAACTTTAGCATCTATTTCCAGAAGGTACCTTGAGTTCATGTAGGCAGACTTACCTACAAGGGCACACTTTGGGACACAACCATGGTGTGTGTTCCAGATCAATTTCATCCTGATTTGTAGATTTTTGGTTATTGATTTGTTGACAAGTTGAATAATGTTTAGCCTAGAGAGCCAAAGTGATTTCTCCAAGTTTGTGACAATTGGATTAAGAGTGATTTTCTTTTTCTTTCTAATCTAATCTCACAATTGTTTGTTGTGACTATCAATCTTGAATTTTGTGTTTTCACAGAACTCTAATACCTCATGCTATGATTGGAATGTGCATGCCATCAGCCAATGGAATCTCTACAAGCTGTGCTGAGGAAAAAGACGGTCTTCATTTTCAGCGCACACTGAGGCTATCACAATCCAGAAATCAGGAAATGGGCTTTGCCACTGTCCACTCCCACAATGAGGAACTTGTGACTGAGGGTGGATATCGGTCCCTTCAGACTTTCACACCTTACAGGTCTGATGCTTCAAGAAAGGCAGAGGGCCCACACCTTTCTTCTGTCTTTTAAATTTCAGGTGTGTGCTTCCACTGGTACAAACTGTATCATGTCCAAAATCCTAACTGCATCCAATTTCTGGAAAATGGATTTCACCTTTCCAAACATGTTTTATATATTCATATACAAAGAAAGGATTAGAATGAATGCTGAATGCAGTAAAAAAATTAATAATATTGGGCAAGGTCTGAGTGAAATTGTAAATACTTTCAAATTTGGAATGCCTTTTTCCACCTTCTCTCTTTAATTCATATTTTAGGTGGGCATAACGGCCTGATGACCATCATTTTCCCTCAGCACTTGAAAAATATCATATATTATTCTCTGATATTATGTGCCTTTGGGAAGAATATAATCATATTTTGTTGGCTTTTCTGTTCTACAAGATTATGGATTTTTTAAAGATTTTTATTGCCTATCATGGCCCACTGGTTTTCTGTGTTGTTTCCAACTGTAGATTACATTTTTTTTAACAAATCCTGTTCAGCATTTATAGTATTTTTTCAAACTTAAGAGTCACAATTTCCCATTTGGGTAGGATTAGACACTTTCTCTTGAAACATGCCTGTCCTTTTTCTCTATATTCTCTTCCCCGGATACCCTTATTTTAAGTATATTTGACCATCTGGTTTTGCTTTGTGGATATGGAAGCTTCTGTCTCCTCTTCTGATTCATTTTGCTGTTAAAATCCATGTGGTAGCATTGAAGTTTACTACCTCAGGGATGCTGTGGCCTTTCTGGCACCTAGGTATTTACTTTTCTCTTAGGATCATTTTCTTTAAATATTGCTTGTGTCACATACTATCTAGAATTCCTAGATGCTAATGTGGGGAGTTCTGCTTGTCCTCTTTGTCACTGGAAATAGAAATGTTTATTATGTTCTATTTTGTATGTTCCTCTTGCAGTATCTTCGTAAGGGCCCCATTACAATCTCTCATTGTTGGATGAAGTTTGTTCTTTTTTGGCTTCTTTTATATGTCTAGTATCTAGGGTCTATAAAAGGAAGAGTTTAATATGAGCATCTCAGATGCATCTTATAAACAGTTGCTGCTCCCTGTGAAATTTCTTGCTAGTATCAGTTATATCTTTTTTTCCAGGCTAATTAAACAGGTGTGTGGCCAGTAACAATGCTTACAATATTGGTCTTTCATATTAATGACTTTGCATTTCTCTCTCCACCTGACCAGCATGATTAGCTGCAGAAATAATCCCCACCCACATTTTTCTCTAATACTGTTTCATGCTGGCAGTCCCACAACTGGCTGTTCTAACAGGTCCCTGACTACAGACTTCCTCATTTAAGACTTTTTTTCCCATTGTAGCATCAAAGCAGACTAACCCCACCCAGCAATGCCCCAACACACTCCAACTTGGTTTCCAAACCAGAAATGATTTGTTAATCAGAGAAAATGTAAAACTCTTTTCGCTAGCCCATGTATAGAGGTCTCAACCATACTCAGCTTTCCCACCCAAAAATTGATTTAAGATTGGGGCATTTTCCCTTCCTTTTATTGAACTAGAATTTTTCTTGCTTTTATGTTTTCCTTGACACTTTAAGTTTATAATGCAAAGGAAAATGAGTAAATTCTGCTCAAAATTTTAGCAAGAAATGTCACTTTATTAACTTGGGAGTTTTTCCTTCAAGTTCAATTTTCTAACCAATATCACAGTATGGTTACATAGGAAATAGTCCAAGAAGGAAACTGAGTCTTTTTTGAGCTCAGTGACAGAGATGTCCCTCAGCTAAACAAAATGATACCCTTTGCTATGCAGCACTCAATTGTCTTTGAGGCAAAGTTTATGAAAATATTTAAAGTAATTTCAACTGTTGAGGTCTTCTTGTCCCTTCATGAGTGTATGACAGAAATAGCATCTGTCTGAGAACCTGCAGTTTCACACCTCTCAATTAGAGCAAGGACTATGGGTTGGCAATTTCAGCAGTTATATAAAATGCACACATAGAATCTGGATTTGTAACCATTTCCATAGAGGATCACCAGCTGCAGCAATGGTTGCTATTTTGAGAGGAAGAGGAAATCTTTATGAAGAACACTGCATCAAATCTAATAGATCTACTCTGCTTTTGCTGGGTAGATGAGTTTTCCAGTCCTGAGCGAGCAAATCCAGGAATGTGCACTGCGTCTGCATTGCCCTTTTTATGAAAGATGTTTTACAGTGGAACAACAGGTTGGTTGAAGACTTCACTTTCAAATGTCCTTTTGATCTCTCTTATGTTTTCAGGACTCTGTATAGCATAATCCAATCTGCTACTTAAGAACAAGACCAAACACAACAGGAGAATCAGGGAAACTGGTCCAGGCTCTGGAAGGAAAGACATGCCCACAGGCTGCTGCAATAATAATAAGCCTCGGAAAAAGCAGTCTCTCCTGTCTGTGTATAGCCCAGTCCCCGGTTCCAGCATCAGTGACCTAATAATCACCATTAACCCTGAGTAGTCATACACACACACACACCACTGTGCCTACAGAGCTATTGAGAACTGGAGGAAAAAGTGACATTAAGTTTCAGTTGCAGTTGGTTCAAAACTGTTTTGTGTATGAATCTAGAAATATAGAAATGCATTTCTCATTATTTTCAAACTAAAATAGCAGGCATGGGGGAAAACCTTAAAAATTCCTGGCTATAAACCCCAGTAATTGTGCCCTTTCCATCCTAAGTCAAAGCAGGGGGTCACTTCTCTCCACTTTCTTCTCCAATTAGTTATTCAGGAAAAGCTCAGAAGTGTCACTTTTGAGAAGAACTCACGCTAGGGAAGAAGAAGTAATGTTTGGCAATTGAAAAGGTGAATAAAAATCAGCTATATGATTGATAGGCTAAAATCCCAAGGCTTTTGAGAAAAAAGTCTCTTTTCATATCTGTCCTCCACTGAGATGGCATTGCCTACTAAATTTTGGCATTTTCTAGAAAATCATGTAGCTTGGGGAGACTTCACAATGAAATCCTGAACGTCTCTAAACTAGTTTTGGGAGCTGCTGTAAAGAATAGAGAGGGTTAAGAGTTTAATTTCCAAGTTCAATTTCTAAAAATTAGTCTCAAAACACACTGACTGAAAAACTGCAATTATTATTTATTTATAAATAGTCAAGGCACCTGTTTTTCTTCCACTTATTCATTCTTATTGTAAAGAACTCATCTCTACAAAAATCTTTAGATCCACACACCAATCCCTCTACTTTGGCTCTTATTAAGTTATCACTGGAAAAAATTATTCCTAAAATTTTGACATGATTTTATTTCTTTTTTAAAATTTTTATTCCTTTTAAATGCAGACTCACAAGAAGATTCGAAATAGTACTATGAACTTATCCCCAGAGGCAACATTTTACATAATTGTAATATCATATTCAAATCAAGAAACAATGGCATAACACAATTCACAAGACAACACACCTTACTCAGAGTTTACCATTTTTTTGTGACCTCAATTTTTCTATGTGCTTGTAGAGTTCTGTGAAATTTTATGACATGCATAAAATCACATAAACACCTTCAGAGTCAGGGCGGAAATTTGTTCAATCACCACAAAGGAATTTTCCCTTGCTACCCTTTTTGAGTCATGTCTTCCTTGCTTCCCACCCCTACACCCTAAAAATCACTCATCTGTTCTCTCTCTCTCTCTCTCTCTCTATATATATATATCTATATATATATATCTATATATATATATATATTTGTGCATATATATGTATATATATATATATTTGTGTATATATATGTATATATATATATATGTGTGTGTATATATATATATGATTTGTAGCTAGGTAAATGTAATAGCAGAAGTTGGAGAATACCAGAAGAAAATCTATTGTAACGATCCAAGAGAGATAAGAAATAATGATAGCATGAACTAAGAAGGTATTGGCAGAGAGTAAGAGGAGTGTATAAATTAAAGAAATATTTAAAGATAGAGTATATGAGATTGAGTGCTTGATTAGATATGGAAGGTAAAAGAAAAGAAGTTGTGATGAATCTGAAGTTTTGAGATGTGGTACCAGGCATAGAGTTAGTGATGATAAGAAGTGAAGGAGGTGGTTGGAACTAGGTCAGTAAATGTGAAAAGAAAGGGAGTGATGAGTTTAGTTTCACATATGTTAAAGTTAGAATGCAAACATTTAGTCATTTTGTGGACCTGTGGTTTAGGAGAAAGATGTTGACTGGAGTCTTCAGCATGTAGTGAGCAGTGGAAGGCATGAATGTGGTTATTCACACTGGGAATGTGTGAACAGTTTTAAGAAGTGAAAACACAAAGATGGAGTGTGGGGAGGATATCCATAGTAAGGACTGGGATGAGGAGGGTAAGAGTCTACAAAAGTAGACTGAAAACAAACTTTAGAAGAGGACCAGAAGAGAAGAGTTTGATTAGAACTAAGGGAGAAGAGAATTTTAGGGGAGGGATGAGTGGTCAGTAATGTCAATTGCTTTGGAAAGACTGAAAAAATCTAAACATTAAAATTGTCCATTGAATATGGAAATTAGGAGGTTTTAGTGATTTTATGAGATATTTGTGGAGCATTATGGGCAGAAATCAAATTGAGAGAATTGGAGAATTTTAAGTGAGAACCAGAGAAATAAACTTCTTTTTTCAATATCTCAGCAGTAACAAGCTTTGGTACAAACATACTTGGAATATTGCTCAATATTAAACAGAAAGGGATTGTTGATACGTGTGGCAAACTGGTACATCTCCAGGTAGTAATGTCAAGTGAAAGAGTCAGTCCTCTCCAGTTATGCACTATGTTTCCATGTACATGACACTCTTAAGGGAATTATAGAAATGGAGGATAGAGAGTGTTTGTCAGAATGTAAGCAAGGGAAACAGGGTGGGAGGGAGGTGGGTATAAGGAGGTACATAGAGAAAAGACAACAAGAGGGATCCTTGTGGTATGGAACTGTTCAGTATCTTTACTGTGTGTGTATGTTAACCAACTGCTAATAAAATTGTTTAGAACTTAATACACACAGTCAAATACAAGTAAATCTGGGAAATCTGAATGAGTTAGGTGGATTTTTATCAATATCAGTATCCTGGTTCTGCTATTTAAACCATAATTTTATAAACTCTTACCACTGGAGGAAATTGAACAAGGGGACTTTGTTCTTAAAATTGCATGTGAATCTTTAATTATCACAATAAAAATTTCATAGTACAGCATAAATCTGACCTAGACTAGAGTCATAATAAATGTTATTCATTGAGTAAATTACTGTCATGCCTTGTTCATGTATGATAGAGACTATGTAAAAATATATTTTATTCTGAAATAAAGTTCGCAATAATTGAAGTTATTAAGTTTATATTCCAATTGCAGAATCACTTTATTAAATTGGGGTTTGTTGATTCTCCTTTAGAAATATATTTGCTAAGAGCTGCAAAACAATTGTAACTGAAAAAGCCTGTAGCGTGCAGAGAAATACCTAAGGAGCATGTTAACTTATTAAAATTATCTTTAATCCTCAAAATGGCAGTAAATTTCAATTCAGATAGCCCAAAGTGAGGGCGGGAAGAAGGGTTTACAACTTTATATCCTCAGTAGGGAGACAGAAAGGGTGAAATATAAATTGGCATTTCATTCCATTCTCCTGGTGTCCTCAGCCAGTCTGTAAGTAACAGCCAGAGAGTGTGCCCAAGGTGATGTTTGTGACTGTTAGCATGGACCTACAGAATTGCATACCTGAATTGGCTCATTTGTTTTGAAGGGTTTAAAGTGTATCTAACCTCTCGCCCATTCATAATGTTTTCTGCAGAATGTTATCTTCAACCCACATGGTATGTGTTTTATAGATGACCAGCCAAATTATGAAGACCATCAGTGGATTTATCTAGTAACACTGTAAGGATGGGGAGACAAGGTGAAGCAATTTCACTGAATCTAGTGTTATCATAATGTAAAATTTTCCAGGAGCATTAGGAGTTTACTAATTAAATGTTCTGAATTCTATTCACGAATGAATATGTAGCATAACTATAAAGTGATATTTTATATCTGCCACCAACTAAAATTACATTTCATAAAAATGCTCTGGCTCACACAAAACAAACACCTACATGGATTGAATTTCACTTGGAATTTTCTCTGGCAGGCTGTTTGAAAGTTTTCTGAGTTCTCTGTAAGGTGCTACATACAAAAACTTCAGTAGACTTTGGTTTTTCTGATACTTACCTAGTGTTTATTGACTTGAGAGTTTTATTTCCTTCTGAGGGCATAATTTGACTTTAGGACCCACCATGGTTATTATAATTTAACATAAAAAGTAAAACTAATTTTTGGTATTAAGGATGATCTCTATAACATACATTTTAATCTAATAACTTTTGTTTATTCCACATGCATTTTTTAATAATGATCTTCAAGGGAATAAGAAGTGAGTAAAATTGAATTGGTGCTGCCATCATGTAGCCTATGCCCAAATCTGCATCAACCCAGACCCAATATGACTTTTTCCTGGTAGATTTTCTGGGTCATCTTTTAGCCACACACTGAAAGAATGACCTGCATTAAAATGCTTCACTTTTTCTTTAATAATTTTATTTCCTAGAAAATACTTATTTTTATTTATACTCAGTTCTTATCATTTTTTCTGTGATACTTTTGGCAAACAGCTTGAAAATTCATAAATCTATTTCATTGGTGAACAAAGTAAATGTTAAGAAGTAAACATAGAGAAAAGATGGTTATATGAATACGTGTGTTTATTCCACTGCAGTAAATATGTGTTCTATAAACTATTTGCACTCTTTACTCATTTCACATGCAGGCATACATATTGCTCTATGTTCTATAGAAGATGCATGTTTGCACAACTGACTCCAGCTTAGGTTTTCTACCTATTTGCTGGTATTACAGTCTCACTATAAAATTGTGAATATCAATTACATCACTTACTTATCATTAGATGTACAGAAGTGTTTTTTTTTAATTCTTCAGTTCTGCTTCTTAACTTCCCTTCTCTTCCCATTAAATATCAAAACTTATTGGAACAACAGTTACATTTTTTTTCTTTTTCCTGTCAGGGAGAAGAGGTTTAGTTATGAGGTTCTTTGATATGAGTAATCTGGTAGAACTTTTGGTTTGATGAGTCAGTTCCCAGACTGTTTAACATCTAAAAATTCCTATTTTTATTATCTATACCTAGGGAAAAGTTGGCATAAAAACAAGTTATAACAAGTATCTTACAGAAAACAGTACTTTTATTTTGCTTTGGTTGGATGAAATTTATGCCATCTATATAAACTTCAGAATAAGATGACTGCTGTGTTATCATTCACAACCAGAAGTTTTCTGGGAGGACTTACAGTTTTATTTCCTTTTAAATAGTAAATTTCACCTAAACAGTTATTATACTTGACCCTAACTGTAGTAGTTTTTTTCCCTCAAACATGAATGAAATGTATGTGGTAAAGATTTTTAAAACCATTCTTGCATAAATCAATATATTTTAATATATTTACATAGTGGGATATTAAGGTTAGAAAGAAATTTACAAAATGTATAGTCTATGCCTCTCATTTTATAAGTGAAGTCTAGAAACAGTGAATTATTTAGGAGCCCACAATAAAATTTAGGAGCCAATAAGAGTAACCTGACTCCTGTTTCATTTCCCCATCTTTTTCTACTAAGGATGACCATAATATTTCTTTTTTATTGCACAATTTTTCTTGACATATATTATAAGACACTGAACATGGTTACTAGGTGATTCAAAACTTGAACATACACATACACACATGCACTGTTTATGCACTTTTCATGTTCAAAGAGTATATATTCCAAGGCAATGATAAGCTGTTTCTCTTTCTGAATTATTTAAATTCTGAGTTATCCTCTTTTGCCTAACTGAAGTCTAGACATCTATAAAGAACTCAAAGAATTCAATACCTAAAAAACAAATAAGCCAATTAATAAATGGGCTAAGGAACTGAACAGACATTTCACACCGATGATATACAATTGATCAATAAACATATGAATAAAACAAGGAAAACTGTTTACACCCAAATGACTTAACAAATGGGATACATCTTGTTTTGTTTGTACATGAAGTAGAGGCATACCATTGTGTAATCATACATTTACCTAGGTTAATAATTTTTGATTCATTCTGTTATTTTTTTCTTCCCCCCCACCCCTCCCACCCCTCTTATCCCTCTGTACAGTCTGTCCTTCCTCCATTATTGCCACCTTCCCACCCCCCATTATGTTTCATTATCCACTTATCAGCGAGATCATTCATCCTTTGTTTTTTTTTGAGATTGGCTTATCTCAAGTAGCATGATATCCTCCAATTTCATCCATTTGCCTGCAAATGCCATAATTTTATTATTTTTTATGGCTGAGTAATATTGCATTATATATTTATACCACAGTTTCTTTATCCATTCATCAATTGAAGGGCATCTAAGTTGGTTCACAATCTGCCTATTGTGAATTGAGCAGCTATGAACCTTGTGGCAATAGATTCTTAAATGAATTCTCAGGATTCTTTCAATTTCTCATCAATAAGCTGTATGAAGTTACACTCCCCAAAGCAGTACAAGTACCATCTCTTCACACCTTCCACACTGTTTGATGTTATTTATCTTTTTGGTGTTCTCCCATCTTATAGGTTAAAAACTAGAATCCTCTTCTAAATTGTTTTCTTTAGTTTTTAATGTAGTCTATTTGTTCACTCCTTTTGTTCATTCAACAATGTTTTTGAGAGTACTTACTGTATCCTGGGTGCTAATCTAGGGATATAGCTGTGGACAAAGCAGTTGTGTCTCTGAGCTCATAGAAGGAATGACCTAAGGTAGTCAGAGAGACCTAGGGGGAAGTCAAGAAATGAAGAAACATTCATTTTTTCTTCATGTTGGCCTTTATATATCCTTTGAGTTGCTTGATTCATGTTCTTCACCTGTTTTTCTGCTGAAATATTTATTTTTTCTCTTAGTGATTTGCCAGGAGTGCGTTATCTAATATGACATCCAGGCAAATATTTGTCCTGTGAACACCTCCTGAAAAAGTCATCCGTGACAAGTTAATGATTTTACCATACTCTTACCCATAGAATATAGAATTATACTGCATTTTCCTGTGTAGTAAGAGATAATTGGACCAAGTATTAAATTTCCATATTTCAACATCCTCTGAGAAATTTGTCAGAGGTATTTCTTTTTTCTAACATGATGTGTTTTTATATTTTCAAAAGTAAATTAGAACTACTATTATTGCATGAGGCTACCTATCCAGATGAAGAAGACTTGAACTTAATTGGTTGAAGAATAGTTGCTATTATTTTAATATTGGGAAGTTAGGTAAAACCTAACATATGTAATGTTAATTTTTCAATGAGAATGTATATCTTAGTCTATTCAGACATGATTTTTACTGCCTAGTTATTAAAAACACATAATGGAATATCTCATAATATCTTACCATTGATTGATTTAAAATTAATTTTATTATATTCATATGGAATCTAAGTAGGATGCACATCCTTTGGATTTTAAATCTTTTCCATATTTATAAGAGGTTACCATATGTTCAAATATTCATAAGCAAACTGTACGTTAAGAGTCAGATCATTTTCTTTTTCTGTCTTCTTCCAAGGTGGCTGCTGGATGAGAGAACCCACTGAATTGCCTTGGTGTGATTCATGTGTAACTGAACAACACTGTCTACATGAAGTTCCATCAACTGTAGCAGATCATTACCAAATATTTTATTACATTTAATATTCCATGACCTTTTCAAAAGATTTAATCTTGACATTTCTAACTTGAATCCAAAAGTTAAACTTCAGTGGTAAAATTGTTCTGGTAATGATGACTCTTAAGTGAAGAAAAGGAGGTCTCGTATGATTGGGACTTGTCGGCTCCAAGAAATTTTGCTGAAATGGTTCACATGGTGACCACATTGCTGCCTTACCTTCTGATGTCTCACTCATAAACATAGGTTCTGTGTTTCATGTTTCACAGGTGATTTTTTTCACATCACAGTTGCTTAGTTTAAAAAATATGCTAAATCCACATGACTAAAAATGGGCACTTTTTATAACTATATATTTTGTCTCAGCTTTTTCCTTTTTATTATATTTCTTTCTTTGCATTGGCAGTTATACAGCTTAAAACTAAATTGGTGGGCTGGGGAGATAGCTCAGTCGGTAGAGTGCTTGCCTTGCAAGCACAAGGCCCTGGGTTTGATCCCCAGCACACACACACACACAAAAAAAACTAAATTGGTGCATAAACTGTGAAAGTAGAAATGAGGGTGGGAAATAAATGTGAAGATGATGTCTCTTCCCTGTCATTCTGGTAGTATTTACTGTCATGCTTCTCATTCTTCTCTTTCCTTGTTAGTTACTTTAATCATTTTCAGTGAAGAACAGCCCCTAATGGGGAGCTTCTCAAGGACAAGGACTTTTACTGCACTTTTGACCCTTCACAGTACCCAGCACATTCGGGGTGGTCAAAAAATAATAAATGAACAAATGGATTTATGAAACTGATTATTTAGTACTATTTTTATTATAACAGTTTATTGAGGCTACTGTGAAAGATTTATGAAATGTTTACAGAAGTATTTTAATGAATCAAAACTTAGGTAATCTGGAAGTAAAAATCATCACCTTCATGATCATTGATATGTCTGGCATTTCTCTTCTCTTTTCAGTGTTGTGCTGATTGCTAAGCTATACTTAACAATGAATTGAATATTATCTTGGAGCATATTTTATGAGTCCTGTAAACAACTATTAAATTAGTGTCTCAAAAATTCTGAGCAGTAGTATGATGTGGTGGCACAACCCTGTAATCTTAGTGGCTTAAGAGGCTGAGGCAGGAGAACTGCAAGTTCGAAGTCAGTCTCAGCAATTTAGCAAGGCCCTAAGCAACTCTAGGAGACCCTGTCTCAAAAGGAGATTCCACTTTCAATCACTGGTAACAAAAAAAAAAATTCTGAGCTGTGTAGATAATTTACCTCAAAGTAGTACTTCTTAAAATTTTAAAGAAATACTTCCTGTTGATTTTGATATGCATGCAGGTTTAAGATCCACTGCCTTAGGATCATTTCACTGCAATTATAAAAAAGACATTCTTGTTCACACATTGTAGCCTGATATTGTAGGGGCTACGTGAATGTCCATGTCTTTCTCCCTGAACAGTGTCACACATGGCTAGTTAACAGTCATTGCTCTCTCTGAAGCTCAGGACCAGAAAGAGAGTTAAGCTTGTGGTATGCTTAAGTTTTCAAACAAAAAAGATTACACATTAAGTGTTCTAATATTGATGCTTTAGTGTGCATTGTCTCATAATTCACTAAGTTATGTAGATAACAGTGGTTTCTAATACTTTCATTCACCCGGTGGTACTGAAGAGTTGACTTGGGAATTTTGTCATTCTCAGTAGCATGTCCTTCTGTGGATTTGTTTATATAAAGTAGAGAGACAAATACTTCAATGTTTTACAGACAAGACTTGTCCTGGCTCTGAGAATTTTATAGAGTAGTTGCTGATTTGCTGATTTGCTTTTGTACTGAGATGATCTTCATCTAAGCATATATTCTTGGAAAACTATTAAGCTTTACACATTTAACTGTAAATTTCAAGTAAGAGTGCATTAACTTTACCCCTGGTTTGCCAGTTTGTTAAAGAAAAAGCTCATAAGTAGCAGCATAAATAAGTTGTGTACGCTTATTGAAGTGAACAAGCTTCTGTTTGGGATTTAATATTTACCAAAAGTTTGACCGAGACAAACAGTATGTTGGAAACATTGTTTGAAAAGATGTGCAAGTTGTCTATTCTTACAGATATTCTGTAATGCTAGCCTTGAGTTTAACATAACTGTTCTGGAGCTATGTACATGGGATGCCTGGTTTAATACTCTGTTGATTGCTTTATATGAACTTTATTGTGGCATTAGGCTGTTGACCCAGTGTGAATGATGTCATTCAAAACAGCCCTATGAAACTTTTATTTTATATACTATAAAAATGTTATTGAGGGGACTATGGTTGTGACTCAGTGATAGAGCTCTTACCTAGCACTTGTGAGGCACTAGGTTTGATTCTCAGCACTGCATATAAATAAATGAATAAAAAAGTCCATCAACATCTAAAAAAATGTTTAAAATGTTATTGAGGACATTGAAAACAAATGGGAGAAATTTATTTCTCAGTTCAGTACTAGGAACCAGGAATAATTACATGTTCTTCATTGAGCAGTGATCTGTATTCATCTTGTGGACAATGGCATAAATAATTTCTTGCTTCATGTATGAGATTATAAAGCTTATAACTGAATTATTGACCTATTCCTAGCAAGTTAAGTGACATTACAGTTCCAACTATTTTTGTGTTTCATTCATCCCCTACTTTGCCATAATTAAATAAAAAGTTAAAATAATTTTAATTACTGAATTACTTTTTTGGGAATCAGGCAATGCATTTTTAAATTAATTATATTAATGGATAAGAGTGGGTGAATTTTATACCTATATTCATCAAAGTATTATATACCTCTAGGTCTAGGTGGAAAAAAAAAACACATTTTGGATGGAGAGAAAGAAAAAGCAAGGGAGAAAGAGAGACAAGAAAGAGCACACAGGCCTGATATTTAAGAAAGTGCTTATAATGCTTCAAAGAAGATAGCTACTCTAAATGAAAGATGAGGGAAAATACCAATGATTTTTGACTCAAATATAAATCATGGAATAATATTCTTAAATAAAAGCAGGTAATGAATATTAAAGCATGAAAATTAATGAGAATGTATTTGCTTTAAATCAAGTCCAGTTTAGTAATCAATCATCAATACTGTGGGAAAATGTAACTAAACTGTGTTTACTTTTTATTAATATGGCCATAAAATAAGTTCAGGTTTGATATTCCAGGTATGGTGGTGCACACCTATAATCCTGGTGACTCATGATGCTGATGCAGGAGGATTCCAAGTTTGAGGTCAGCCTGGGCAACTCAATGAGACCCTGTCTCTAAACAAAAAATAAAGTTGGAAGCTGGATGAGGTGGCAGATGCCTGTAATCCCAGTGCCTCAGGAGACTGATGCAGAAGAATCCTTAGTTCAAAACCATCCTTAGCAATTTAGCAAGGCCCAAAGCAACTTAAAGAGACTGTCTCTAAATAAGATGTAAAATGTGCTGGTGATGTTGATCAGTGGCTAAGTACCCCTGGGTTCAGTCTTTAGTACCGTAACAAAGCAAAACAAAATAAATTGTAACCACTCCTTAAGTATAAGATTCTTTTTTGGGAGATAGGCACAGGATGACAGTTGTTTGTGCAAAATAAGACTAAACGAAAATGTAAACTTTATTGTACCATACAGTATAAAAGGCATTATAACTGCATATTCCTATTTCAGATATTTAAGATATAATTCCACATTATCAATGACTCAAAATTTGGGGGGTAGAAATTAAAAACGTATTAAAGATGAATTCAAAGAATGTTGAAAATTATAAATGTTTTTCATACTCTTTAAATTATTTTGAAAATTTATAACTTAAAACAAACATAAAACAATTACCAAAATAAATTAATGAATTTTCCTCTAGACTAATGTGAAAATAACACAGTGGAGTGAAAAGGAGCTACAGAATTCAGTCTATATTACAGTCAGTTCTTTTTTCTAAATAATTTGGTCGAGGAATCTGCATACAAAAGTGTTGCCTTTTTCATCCATATATATCAGTTTTCCCAGCATTAATTTGTTCCATGTTTATATATATATATAGGAATGGTGTCCCAGCAATGACCAATCGGGATCTACATGTAATCTGGTGCTGCTGTATACATTTGGGCAGGGGCTACTACTTCTGGGAAGCACTGAGAAAGAAAAAGTGTTACACTCTGTTTTCAAAGCAGAGATGTCAGGAAATAAATAGCTGGCAATGCCAATGAGGAACCCACAAGAGGAGAGAGCTATTGGGGCATAAGGCAGTCTGGTGCAAGCTCAGAAAGGTCGTGGTCTGGTGGAGGGAGTGGGCCTTCTTCATGGGCCCAAAAGAAATCCTCAGGACCCCTCCCCTGGTACCAGATGGGGCATATTTCCTGTTGAGGAGGAATGTAGACCTCTGGTGGCCTTGTGGCACTCTTGGTATATTGTTGGTTTCCTTGCTTTGTATTTGTGTGTAAATCTGTGTATGGTGAGAAATTTTTTAACTTTAACATGATGCAGATTGTTAGTACATGTGGCCTGGGGCTTTTAAAAGGAAAAGACTAGATGCACACATTTAGATCCATAGGCACAGGCTCAGGATAGCCTGAACTGGTCACATTGCTCTGTCAGGTGGCCTGGGACAGTCTGCAGGCTGTGGACCCTTGGCATTGCAACCTGCACCTTCTGGTCAGCTTCCTTGTGATTCTTTATCCATGTGCTTTCCCCTGCCTGCCACTAATGTGCCACTAATTTGGATGTGAATGCAAAGGGAAGAAGGAACCAATTAGAAAGTCACGCATTTTCACCCCGGGAGGAAGAAACCAAAGTACATCATTTAATCTGCGCTGCATGTGAATCAGTGGAAACTGAATGGGAGCCTCCCCAGGCCATGGCTGGGGTGCCCAGTTTTACCAAAAGGTAAAGGAATGGAAGCAAGATATGCCAAGTGGCATAAAGAAAAGGGGGATGAAAGAAGAAGTTGGGTCTGGTCGCTCCGTCCAGGATGCAGGGACCCTCCTTTATCAGATGTCCCTTCTACTAATTTGAGATGTTTGGTGATAAATCCACAGACTCTTTTTGGAGGACTTTTTTTCTGATTAGGTGCAACTAACTGAGAGATGAAAGGCATTGCCTAACAACAGACAGAGGATGGTTCATAGAAAACACCAGGCCCAGGAATGTGTGCCTTGTGGAAACACCTCAAAGGTAAAAGGTGTGTGTGCTTACATTGTAATAAGAAGGAACGAAGGAAAGGACATTGTAGGGTCTACTCCAGAGCATCAGGCCAAGCTCACAAGAGGCAAGCAGAAGTCATTCCCAACACCATTGACCATAGACATGTCCTTGGCCACCCCCAGATCCAGGGCTGTCAGCCCGAGAGTGGCAAAACAGGAAGTGCATGTGACTTCCTTCCTGTGAGCCCAAAGTCCAGCATGAAGTAAGATCTTGCCAGAAGTACCTGGAAAGCCATGGTGACAGTCCTGAGCCACTGTCTATTCTCACTCCTCAGGTGGGTCAGTGATCTTGACTTTGTGCCTACTAGTCACTGTCAGTTCTGAGCATTTTCTCATAGGTTTCTTTTATTTTTCACAACTGAAGTTTCTTCTTCCCTTTCACTTATCCTATGGGCACCATGCACATGTTTGGTTTTCTTCTTTTGCACCAATGACTGGTTCTGCCCTAAAAGGAGTCTTGTGGCCAGCAAAGCTTGAACATTTGATAACATATGTGTCCAGTAAAAATGTCTCTGCATGCTTCCAAAATAAGGCCTGTTGTCTGATGAGCACCCTGTGAGTCAATGCCCAAGACTACTGGCTTGTTTTCTGTCAAACTTCTTGGGCACAGCTGGGCACACCTGTGCACACCTGTGCACACTTGTGCACACCTTGGCACACCTGGGCTCTTCTTTCCCAGAGATGGTGCCTTCATATGGGATAGCCATTCCTGCCCAGAGAGGAAATATCTGTGGAAGATAAGATAAAATATATTGATTTTAGTACTTAATGTGAGCTGATTGGGAATATTTTATGAAATTTTTCTTGATGAGTCACTGGGATTTTAAAAAACTCATTGGCCCATAAAAAGAATGAACAGTAGTACTCTACAGTTCCAAATACATTAAAACTAGGATTGACTTAGGTTTGGGATGTTTCTCCCTCCTTACCCTATTTTCCCCTGTAGAAAATTAAACAAAGCCAACAACTGAGACATGTAGAGACATTTCACCAGCCTGTTGGATTGCAGAAAAATCAAAATTTTAAATGATTGACATTTTGTCCGACACATTTTACTTGTCTGGAACATTTCAAAGCATCCAGTTCTAATGGTTGAGAGTCCCAAATAAATGATACCCGATTGTGGTACAAACCTCAGGAAGAATTTTTCGTGTAAATCACCACACTGAGTGAAGCCTAAACAGCTTCCAAAGGAAGGGCACAGAGCAATCAAAGTAGGGAGCAAGTCACACTTAAAAAATTTAGCCACTAAATCGGACTGTTCATTCTCTGCATTTCAGCAGGACGTACTTGGAGCAGAGCCGATCTGGACGCTCTTGTGCACTGTGCTGAGGGGGCCAAGGAGGAGACGCTCCCTCTTTAAAATGCGCCTCGATTGTGAGTGAAGAGCTGCTGGCTGGTGCACCCTGGATGGGGAGAGTTTTCTGCTCCATTTGACTGGAGAGCTTCTTCCGAAGATGCTTCTTCATTTCATTGTGTCTCTTGTAGTAAAAAGGGGAAGGGAAATGCCCTCTGGAGCAGGAGAGGATGCTGCAGGTTCTGCCATGGTTCTGGCACCCCGGGCCCAGCCCAACCCTCCTCCAGGCTAGCAATTTTATATCTAAAGTAAATCTAGCTGGAATGAACAAACGCAGCATACAGCTACCCCTGCTCGGGGCCCACAGATGTTACCAAAATCTGATTAAGTAGCCCTTAATCCCCTGCCACACGTTTTCATTAGTGTAATGATCATTTTTGCCAAATATCTAGCAGAGGGGGAAGGTGACAAAGGAGGAGAGGACGCAGGATCCCGAATGCCGGCAAACACCACCAACCGTGGGGGATGAGGAGTTGAGGTGATCCATGTGCTGAAATATTTTTGCTTCTTTTTCTAGAAAATGTGCAATTTGGTCAGGCGGAAAAAATTGAACAGAGCCTTCCAAGCAATAAATCACTGGATTGCTGGTAACATTCATACAATGCAGATATATTGTTACTGATATATTGTAGGAGTCAGATAGCCTCTCCTGCACCCAGCCTGTCCCTAGGAGGTGACCTTGCAACAGTGTGGTAATCAATCATTGTGACGTAGGACACACTGTTTTTGTGTAATATTACACTATTGGAATATATAGTAAACAAAGTGTAAAGGAAATTTGGAAGCAGGCACTTTATAAGGAAGGCTGCCATTGGCCAGCTGCCTGCGGGATTCACCTTCTTCCAGCCACCAGTGTCTCCTGCTCCGGGTGGTGGCTGTCCAGCATATCTGCCCAGCCCAGGTGGCATTTATGTATGGAGCTGGCGGACAGCAGTTAAATTTATAAGGGAAATAAAACCAGAAGTTTGTAGAGAAAGGAACTGTGACTTACAGCCCTGGACTGGAAGAGAGTTTTGAGGCTCAGTTTTGATCTCCCTTTTTCCCTTTACACTCACTCCCTCTGTGTTTTTCTGACCAAAATATTAAAAAACAATGAAATTTGATTTCAAACATACAGATTCAGAAATGCATCTTGCCCAACTCATGACCTGAGTGTTCTGGCAGGGGAGGGAAGCAGGACCCTGTGATGTCCCATGTCAAGGCAGGCTGGCTCCCCAAGGCCTCATGTGTCTGTGGAACACCTATTACCTTGGAAGCAAGCTACAGCCTTGAAATAGGGACTCGGGCCTTACTAACCTGTTGCAGTGATGTTTTTAGTGTGGACCACTCTGGGGTCAGGCTAATCCACAGCATTCATTGCTACTGATGTGATCAATTTTATTTCCAAGGAAAAAGGGGCTTAAATTAATCATGGAAGCCAGTCATGGAAGTCTCAATTTTCCTTTGCCTCTGGCACTTCCTTCAGGTGCAGATTCTTTGGACAGGATGCTGCTGTGTTGGTTGATTCTGGGTATGGGGCAGGTACACACACCCCACCACCAGAGTCAGAGATTGGCTTTGTTTGGGGTGCAGTAACATCAGCCAGATCATGGACCTCAGCTAGGGAAGAACTGGACTCTAAACACATAGTGGAGGACCTTCCAGCCAGCGTCCACTGAAGGACCACGTCTTAGTCCACACCATCTCCAAACCTTTCTCCCCAACATATCTGAGTTCTTGTTTTTCATGGCACATCAGCAAGTCAGAAAGAGTCAATGGGTTTTTACAACGTGAATTGTAGGGTCTCTACATGAGGATGATAATCATACCAGCAGAGGAAGACAACTGCAGAGTCCTTAAAACCAC
Organism: Sciurus carolinensis; assembly: GCF_902686445.1. Classification (NCBI taxonomy): domain Eukaryota; kingdom Metazoa; phylum Chordata; class Mammalia; order Rodentia; family Sciuridae; genus Sciurus; species Sciurus carolinensis. Next base: position 1,279,576 of record NW_025920152.1, read on the forward strand.
ATCATGAAAGGCATCCACAGAGTCAGCAGCCTTGTGTGTTGCAGGTGGGCACAGAGCCCATTTCAATCTCTGGAAATGAGGTTCCAGGACCACACATCCAGGTTTCTCCTGGAGTCACTGGAATGGGGGCATGAGCAAAGTCCCATCAAACACAGGACCCAGGGTGGCAGAAGAGCACTTAGGGAGAGACCTGGGTCTGCAGGAAACCTCAGGACCCTGGGCAGTGCTGAGAAAAGTATGGAAGAGGGGGCAGAGAGCCACTAATGGGCCTGGCTGTTGGATGAGATCATGTGGTTCCATCGACATGGGTCCCACCTGGACCTGACAGGTTGAGGAGGTTTGGTCAGATAGTGACAGTGAGTCCATCCTGAGTGTGTATGTGGGCACATGTGTGCAATAAGTTTGTATCAAGTCAGAAGGAAATCTCACCTCATTTTATATTAAGCATCCTCAGAAGAGGCAGCAACAAAGCAGTTTCCAGTGGGACAGAGATGGAGGGGCATGGAAACAGAGATAAATAGCCCCTTGTCTAGGACCAAAATTGCCTCTGGGAAGCAAGGACAGAGACTGGGGAGTACAAGGAAAATATATGTCACACACACACAAACTTGCACACAAGTACCCCCCCCCCCATGGAGTGGCCCCACTTCACAGTCCCTGGAACCTTATGGCAGGTTGGACCCAGATGCAGGGCCTGATCCTGGCCTCCCTGTGGCTAGCAGAGGGCATATGAGATACAAATGGCCCCTCCTCTTTCTTCCCTGGAGATAATCCAGGAGCCCCAGTAGTGACTCTGCCTCTGCCTTTGTTAATTCACACTTAAAAATATACCAACCATCAGTATACATGTGGTCTCCCAAACCTGTCTTAGAGGAAAGAAATTGTAGCCCATAAAATATTATAAACTTTTAAGTAGCAGAGCCCCTTGAAAAGCTTTCAGTTGGACTCAACAGTATTTATTTCTCCTTCTTGCTGAATTATGAGTTGCCATGTGCTTTGTATTCATGCTGGGTGAACCTGCCTCCTCTCTGCCTACCCCAGCTCAGCAGACGAGCCGTGTGGCTGTATGAAATATGCTGTCCTTCCTGCCCTCAGCACTGTGTTCTTGTTGCGAACCCTTCCCTGGGCAGAAGTTGTCCTAGGTATCATGTCTCAATATATGACGTTATTCTTGAAGAAATGCTACTGTTCCCCCCAGCAGGGGTGACTTGAGAGCAAGGGATCCTTAATATGCTGTAAGAAATTACAGACAACTGAATCCAATTTGCATAGGATTTCATAAACTTAATCCTGTTTAATCCACCAAATTCCCAGAAGCCCCATACTTTATGTAAATATGTTTATGTAATTTTTAGAAACAGAAAGTTAAGGTCATTGACAGAATATCATCTCCTCTCATTAAAAATTATATGCATTTATTTTATAGTTAAAACTGTCCAGGAGTGTGTTCTCTGTGACTCCCCGGCTGCATGTTATGGTGTTGTGGGCCCCTCATGGTGCACCAGGCTCACAATTCCAGGGCCTGCCTTCCATGGTCCCTTGGCCCACCCACCTCTGCCCCCCTCAGACTTCAGCAGTGAAAGCTCTGGTGAGGACTGTGCCCTGAAAAGCTGGGCACTCAGACTGGGGTCCATGGTCTCAACTCTGGCCCTGTTGGCCAAGGGAGGAAGAAAGGAACAGTGGGGATTTTGCTTTCACTTTGAAGTCCAGGATTTTTTGGTTAAGGGAAAACTAACTTGGCTAGGTTAAATAACACCCAGTATGTCCCTTTTAGTGCCTGAATGTGACCCTTGCTAGAAGAGGGGACTTCGCTGGTACAGATGGTAGACCATCCTGCACTTTCAGGGAGCACCTGGTGAGTCATGGGGGTCCTTGGGAGAGAGGCTAGAAGGCTTTGTGCTAGTAGCCACAGAGGGGACAAGGCAGCAATTAGATGAAGTGATGAGGAGCAGTGGAGGAATGCTGGTGGCCCAGAAGTACAGCCTTCACAGAGCCTTCAGAAGAACGCAGGCCTGCAGATGCCCTGATTGCAGACTCGACCTCGGAGCTGTAGGATGCTAACTGTGCACATGCACATGACCTGGTCTGTCATACTCTGTTACAGCAGCCACAGGACACTGCCGCCCTGCCATGGAATGTGCCTCTGGGAATATGGGATTTCTGGCACCCCAGCTCCTGTCTTACCTGGCCCCTCTCATGACTCTCATCATGGCCATGTGGGGTGCTGGACAGATGGAGAACTAGTCAACCTCTGAAGAAGTGTGAACCAGTCCAAGCCATCTCTGAATGGAAAAGTCATACTAATTGAACAAGGTACATACATTCTGGGAACATCACCTTCTCACCCCCTTTTGGGGACAGGGGTCTATGCTATGGAGCAGGTGAAGGCAGCCCCAAAATGCCACAGAGTGTTGGAGACAATCATCGTTTGGTTTGCCACCCTTACATTTTGGTCTTACTAATTACAATAATATTATAGTGGACAGAGTTTATTTGACAAACTGATTAGATTTAACAGTAAACAAAACACTATGTAATGGTAAAATTTATTGATGGGATCCAATTTACAAACTTCACATCCATCCACATACACACACACACACACACTCCTTTGGAATCATAAACGAGGGTGAAAGGCATCAGTTTTCACACACATTTTGACTCTACTGAAATTGTATTAAACATTGCAGGGAAAAATAAAACTGTGCTGAAAGTAAAAACTTAATTCTATAGTCATAGCTCCATGGTGCACCATTACTTGTTAACAGAAATGGTTTCTGGATGGTCAGGTCACCTTGTGCTACTGAGATTTGTATTTGAAAGGACAGAGAAGAGTAGCAAATTCGTCTTATTTCTGACCCATTCATGAAACACTTGCTGTCAATGTAGCATGACATAAAAGCCTGAACTAACTGACACTGAGTTATCCATCTAGAATGCTCCAGGTTTTCTGTAGGGCTTCAGCAGGGACATATAAAAAGAAATGGCCTCAGTGGTAACTTACTGAACATTGGTGCTTTGTCCCCTGTGTTACATCAACAGTGAAAACACCGACTGAATTAAGTAAGGGCCGTGTGACGGACTGAGCACATCCTTTCTACAACCAGGAGACAGTCACAAATGCCATGAAATAGACTAAAACATTTAAAAAGCAATCTAGGAAATCACTGGGAAGAGAAACAAGAATAGTGGACCAGAAATTTAATGCAATCTCAGAGAGACAGAAAGAATAGAGGATTGAAAGAAGAGGCCTGATCCAGAAAAGCAGGAGGAGAAGACTCTGGATGGAAGCCAGCAGCACTGGAGGGTATGGGGGCTACAGAAGCTGTCGCAGAGTAGCTGTTGAAGAGCAGCCTCTGCCAGAGCTGGGCTGACCAAAGCCCACTCCCCGCCCAGTGCAGAGCATAGCACAGCATTGATGTTGCCCAGACAGAGCAGGAGGTGGGAAGCTGGAGTCAGACAGGTGTGGTCTCAGGAGTGTCCCACCCAATGCACAGGAGAGCAGAGGGAGCAAAGGTGAGTCATTAAGCAAGAAGCAAGGAGGGAGTATTTGCCAGAACTGAAGGAACATCCAGTCTTCTGATTGATGGCGGACTATGGAGCAGCTGAGTGAAAAGATGGATATCCTGCCTCATTATGTTTGAATCTCTGAGTCCTGAGGGCAAAGAGAATTGGTGAACAGCTTTGAGAGAAAGGATGATAGTCGAGAGTTGTATTGACTTGAATCTTCTCAGCAACAACACTAAAAAGTAGAAAACACTGGAATAATATTCCCAGAATTCTGAGGAAGAAATATTTTAGCCCTAGAATTATATACACAACCAAAATAGCATCCAATATGAGAGCAAAATAAAGGCATTTAACTCTAGAGAGTCCACCAAGTTTTCTGTATCTAGACCTGCTCTGGAGAAATAACTAGAGAAGGAAGAATCCAGAAAAGAAGCCTGAATAAGCATATCAGATTCTGTTGATCCAGCCTTTAAGAAAGCATAGTCTTTTCTGCAGGCTGTTGAGCCTCCTAGAGCCTTGGTTTTCTCCTCTGTAAATGAGATAATCTCATCTGAAAGGTCATTATAAGGATTCCAGAAAACAAATGTGAAGTTGCTGAGGTGCCTGCTACACAGAAGGTGAACAACTGGTAGGCAAGCATCATGTTGTATAGTCCCCCTTTCCCAGTTCAGACCTTCAAAGTTGTCATTTTCAAGGAAACTAAAGTTCTATAAAATGATCTTATGCTTTCTAATTCTTAATTTTTCCACAAATATGATAAAATTCCTTTAAACATATTCTAGGCTCTCTTTGCTATAATTTTATTTTAAAAATATTTTCTGAACTTTTTTAGGCAGTAATGATACAAAGAACATGTTTAGGACTAACTGAATTTAGCAAGCATAGGACTCTGTTTTTACCTGATAATGCCTAGACTTTGCCAAGGTTTTTGCATCTATTCTTTAGCATGGTTAGGCAAGCAGTGGGAAATAACTCTTCAACCACACTGTGTTTTATTACAGGAAGTGTTCAATTCTATTCTGCACAACTCATTTGAATATGATTAATGATGGAATATGTCCAAAGAAAGTCAAATTTTGATAAGTGTTGCCATTATAAATAAGTGATGGACATTGTACATATGACTGAACAAACTGCAAAGGATGAAGTAAAGATAAGGGCAATTGAAATAGTAAGAATTGTTTCCTGTCATGGTGGTGGTGATGCTGGTGATGATGGTGAAGCTCATGGTGCTCTTGAGAAATTGTCAACCCTATATCAAAAGAATCAAAAATTGTTTATCTTCTATGGAAAATAATATGATTTATCAAAACGTCAAAGAGAATAACATACAATCTAACAATTCCACTTGTGAGCACATGCAAAAATGTTGAAAGATTGTACCAAACATGTCTTGATACAACCACCTTCAAAGCAGCAGAATCCCAATCATCAAAAGGTGGAAGCAACTCAAGTATCCATCAAAGGATGAGAGAATAAGCAGAATGTGCTAAAGATTTACAGTGCGTATTACCTAGCCTGGAAAGGGAAGGACATTCCACATGTTGAAATAGGGATGAATCTCAAGACATGATGGTTGATGGGGTGAACCAGTCACAGAAAGTCACATACTGCATGATGTCACTCACAGGAAGGCCGTAGTAGTCATATTCAGATACAGAATGTAGGATGGTGGTTTCCAGGGGCTGGGAGGAGGAGAGAACGAGGAGGAGGTGTTCAATGGGGACAGTTTTAGGTCTGCCAGATGAAGAGTCCGGGATGGAGGGTGTGATGGCTGCATAGCAATCTGAATGCACTTAATGCCACTGACCTGTATGCACCCTTAAGAATGATTAAAATGGTGAATTTCAAAAAATAAAGAAAGAAAGAAGGAAAAAATGGTGAATTTTATGTTACATGTACATTACCACAGTTAAAAATTTAAAAAGGAAAAACAAATTGAGCTAGGTTACAGTGACTTTGGGTGCATATAAATAGAAGTACTCATTTTTCAGCACATTTTATTCAAGAACATACGAGGAGAAGTGAACAGGAAAGATCTGATTGACAATCTCACACCTGTACAATCGTGCAAGCCACTCATACTTCTGAAAAATATCTGTTCGTGTTTTTTGCCAAGCTAATTTTCAGTCATAGCACATTGATTCTATGCATCTAGCTAAAATTTGTTCATTTTTCAAAGCTGAAGCACCCACAGAATGAGTATGCCCCATTCATTTATGCATGCTCCTTCGGTGGGCTCTTGGTTTGCACCTACATTGCTACTGTGATATGTGTGTACATACTTCTTTGGTGCACATGTGCAGTCATTTCTGTTGGGACTCTGCAAGGATGAAATGGCTGGGTCACAGTGTGTGTCTGTATTTAATTGATAGATAATGCAGAACAGTTTTTCAAAGTAACGAATCAATTGACTCTCTTCTGCAAAAGTGCAAGCATTCCCCTTCCTCTGCATCCTCCCCCAGTAGGCATTGTCTCTTCTAACTTAGACCCTTTTGCCTGGTGTGTGGGCTCCTTATTGGGCTTTAATTTGAACTTATGCTCACTAATGAGTGAGAAATTTTTCTATCCTACTATTTGGACTATTCTTTTGTAAAATGCCCATTTGAATTTCTTGCTTAGTTTTCTGTCTTTGTCTCATTGACTCAAAGGAATTCTTTTTTGAATTTCTAGCTTAGTTTTCTGTCTTTGTCTCATTGACTCAAGGGAATTATTCATACAGTCTAGAAATGGATGCTTTGTTGATTTTCAAGTCTTGGTCAGGTCTCAGTGACTTGCTTTTCTGCCCCATCAATGCGGTTTTGGTGTATAAAATCCACACCTGCTGTGGCTCCCAACATGTCAAGGCTTTAGCCCAGGCAGAGAGCTTTCCTGTCCGAATTCTTCTCATTTTGCTTTAAAAATCTTTTTAGAAGTCTAATTCATGGATATATTCTGTTGTGCTACTTTCTGGAAGATTTTTAGCTTTACCCTTTATGTTTAAGTCTATAATATGTCTAGTAGTTGTGTACCTGGGAGATTATTATATGTATTTCTCTGTATTTAGAAATGTTCATAATAAAAATAATTATCATCTAATATTTGCTTTGACTTTGCACAATCTCCTACCAAATAATTAAAAAGTGAATCTGTGTTGTCTAACTATTTTCTAGCTAACTAATTGGTTTATAGGAAATAAGTTAACTTCTTTGAGGTGTATTTTAACCTCTAAAATGACATTATTAATATCTATTTCACATGGTTTTTTTGGATTAAATGAATAAATAGAAACATAGCACATAACTTAGGCTTTACACATAATAGGCATTGAATAAAAGGTTGTTATTTTCCTTTCTGTCTTAAGATTAATTTTTCATCCACAGCTATTTTTATCTGACTCTGGAATCTGTACTTTTGCCTACACTATGTCTCTAATTGCAAGAAAGACTTTGCAATTATATATTTCTTCTATCAATCATTAATTCAGTCAAGAAGTAAAACATGAATAAAATCTTCTCTTATTTCCTAAAAAAAAGTGAATCTGTGTTGAAGTTTGCCAAATTTGTACATATCAATTGATATAGTCACATGATTTCAATATTAATATTTAGTAGTATGATAAACAGTATCATCACATTTAAAAATTTTTATTATCCCTGACATTTTTGGACCCATCTGAGTTGTGGCAAAATAACTCTTTGAATGACTCCGGGGTACTATGTTTTGTGTGGTTGTGTGCATGCCCATGAGGGCAATTGGCACATGGCTTCCCTTTTTGGATCCTGGACTAGAGAGCAGGGTCTAGAGACTCTCTAGTCTCATTGAGTGATTGAACAGTGTCATCTTGTCCCTATTCTCTCATAGAGTTCCTCTGAGAATAAATTGATCTTTTCCTTGGTGAGAATTGCAGGAAAACCATCTGGGCCTATTGTCTATCTGCTTATTCACTTATTTAATGATACAATGTGTTTTTTGACTCAATACCTTTATTTTATTAATTTATTTATCTTTTATGTTGTGCTAGCAGTACCTCAGACATGCTAGGCAAGTGCTCTACTATTGAGCCACAACACAACACCAATAATTAAAAATTATTTTTAAGGATATTTTCAAACATTTTAATCTTTAGAGAGTGAAGTGCTTTCAACCTTTCTATTTCTTGAGTCAATTTTGGTTAGGGATTTTTTTTTCTACAAATATTCTTATTTTATCTTTTTAGGTTTTTAAGTTTAGTGACATAAAATGGTTTACAGTACTTTAATAATAACTTGTAAACATTTTTGGAATCTTCACTTTGGCTCCATTTTATTTCTGATATTGCTGTGTCTTTTGCATTTAAAACATATTCCTAGAGTTCTGTCTGCTTCACTTTAGTTGCAAGACACTGACTTTGGAAGTGTGCGCTTTCTTTCTGCTTTGCTTCTCTACTCCATGATCTCTGCAGTGCTTCCTCTTTCCCTGTGTAGGAACACAGGCCTGTGCATTTCCTTCTTTCTGCTTTTCTACATTGCACTTGTTTTTAGGTGACATGATTTCCCCAAATTTTTATACATTTCTTGATGATTGTTTTTTGATAAATGAGTCACAAAGAATCATCTCTCCAGTTTCCTGAATGTAGGCAATTTTCCCCAAATGCTTAATGATGGAGCGAGTTGCTTTGGGTGTGGGATCTTCTGTGTTTCTAGCCCTTTCCTACCTATAAGGGAAGTGCTGTTTCTGGTTGTTGGTTTGTAACTTCAGTGTGCTGTGACGGGCACTCCTATGACTCCTTTGCCCACCTGTGTGACACCAAGCCTCTAAGGCTTTTTGCACCACTTGGTGACTAATTTCCTTGTTAATATAGAAAACTTTGGCCTGAACTAGAATATGATAGATATGATTCATTGATAATCCTGGTGGCCTAACTGAGTCTGTTTTTCTCCATAGGAGATGTTCACTTCATTTTGCATGGGCTAGGAGCTGGGAGCCACTCATGACATGGACCACTTTGAACTGGTCCGAGCATCTCAGCCCACACTGGTGGCACCAGTTCCAGCACCTCCATTGTGCCCGTGGTTGCTGTGGTGCTGATGCTGGCAGGTGGGGTCAGCCATTCACACGAGTACATTTCTTACCTGCTACATTCTCCTCTCACCACTCCGTGGCTCATATTTTGAGCAATCTGACTACTTTCTTAAGTTTCTGTGGCTCCATGATGTATTTGCAATTATACTTGATGATGACCCTGGTTCTTTAGGGTGTGTGGGGAGGGTCTTCTTTCTACACCCCCTTCCTGCCTACAGGGGAAGGACTGGCTGTCCCCATGTATGCTTACCTGCTCCAAACTAACATGGTTTTGCATTCAGTGTGTGCAGGGTGGTCTTTGAACAAAAATTCTGTCTCTAGATACTTGCTCAAAAACTAAGAAGTTGCAGAGTCAATCAATGTGTAGCTCATCTCAGTTCTAATATCCTTCCCCACTCTTGAGGTAGAGGTCTTGTCCTGTGTGTCCCTCTGTTCTGTTTTCCAGAGCACTCTGCAGAGGTTTTGGCAAGTGCTCAATAAATATTTGCTGTGGGGAGGAGTCCAAATACTCCACGTTGTCTCATGATGAGAATCTCTGATACAGTCACTTCTCTTTGCTAAAGAAAAGCAGAAATTAAAAATTTGTAAATCATGCAGACTGGGAATTTTAATATGCTAGAGGGGAAATGTGAATTTATAACATTAAAGGAAGAAATAGTTTATTAAACTACATAGATCTTTTTTTCCATTTGACAAAATTTGCAAGGGACTCAGTTCTGTGATAGGCCACTGTGGTTAACATGAACACTCCCTGCCCCATGTGTTCTACTGAACATTAACAGAATCAAGGCAGGTATGGCGGATAGACCCTCTACTGGGTTTGCCTGTCTGAAGATGCCCTCCTCAGAGTGGGGGAGGGGCCATGACACAGTCTACCCTGGGATTACATAGGGGGTATTTTATGCAGGGGAATACACCACACAAGGCTGGGATATCTGATTTGCTGGGAGCCTCTCTTCCCCGCTGACTTTGAAGACCAAGCCACCTGGTGGGAGGACCTTGTGGAAAGGGTATGTGGTGGGGAGGCGGGCAGCCTTTGACCCACCATCAGCTGGAGACTGAGCCCCTTGGTCCTTCAGCCACCAGAAAATTTATGCTTCACCCTTCCCCAGTTGAGCCTGTAGATGAGAACTCAGCCTGCAGAGGACCCAGTGAAACTGCACCCATGGAAATTGTGAGATAATAATTGTGTGTTGCACCAAGCGACCAAGTCAATGGCAGTGCTGGTACACCACCATGGGTAACTGTTGACAGAGGAGGGAAGCCTTAACAAGTTCTTCTTTCAGATAATCCACCAATTTTTTTCAAAGAGGTGCACTGTCTAGAGGAAAAATATTAGCCCATTCTTCATCTTCTGACTGTAGATTCCAGGTCAGAACTAAATGATTATCAAATTAGAAGGGTTGAAAAGATGGAGAGGCACATTGGGACAGTGGGCCAGGGTCTGTGAGTTGTGATGTCTCTGTCCAGTGCCCCTCAGGCTGTGCAGAGCAGGGGTGGGGCCAGCGGGCCCCAGTGGGGGAAGAACCAGAGGCCGTGATCCCCACCTGCTTCCTGAGCTTAAGCTCTGCATCCTGAGCTCCCCTCTCCTAGAGGGAGTAAAACATCTGTCTAAATGCTAGAGAGAGAAGATCTTCAAAATAAAGATATTTTAAGATATCACACACAGAACATCTTTCCACCTGCTTGCTTAATATAATGTAGTCATTATGGCAATAAATGTTTCTAATAAAGTTTGAAAATGGAGTGTTTGCTTTGTTGCTTGTATGGATTCTCATTTCTCTTTTTATGATATCGGAGCTGACATTTGCTTACTCTTTATCAGTGGAATATGTAATCAAGTCCGAACTGTAAGAGGCAGGAGGAATTCTTATTTTATTTAAAACCTGTCCCCCATGAAAAAGGCCTGGGAAAGAAGACAAAGCCCAACAACAAGTGCGACTGCTAGCGTTATGAGCAAGATAGGGGGAAGATTTGAAGGAAAGGGTGCCCCTGAAACTGGCTGGCAACTGTCCTGGGGCTGCCAACTTTTGGAGTTTTGGATTTTAAATCAAGGCCTATGACATAGAACATGAGCATTTACAACCCTCTCTGTGAGCCAAATCATCTTCATTTCTGTGACTGAATTGTCTCCGAAGTCTGCAGTCTGCATTCCTTTGGTCTGTAGGTGAGATTGTTTCATGCCCTCCTCCTGCTGTAAGCCTTCAATGGCTCCCCAGGGTCTGTGGACATCCGTAATCCCCATTTAGCCTCTTCTCTTCTTAGCCACAGTGGTTCCAGTCCTGTGTGGCTCTGGGCTGTGTCGCGGTCCTTCCCTGAATGCTCATCTTTCCAGGCCTCCAGAGCCCGGCTGTTCTCAGGTCCTCCCATGACCTTCCTCATGCCTACCCCATGTGGATCTACCTGTCTTCCAAGGGCTGTTGCAAATTTCACTTCTTTCCCAAGACCGTTCTTGAAATCAAGTGGCCCGTGTCTGTGCCCCACTGGTATGCTGGGACTCAGCCCCAGGACTGGCATTATTTGCTTACCATGTCTTGTTGTCCAGGGTGTGGGCAAAGCCATGCTCAGGCTCACCTCCAGCATGTAATGCATGTCTCTTAGGCAGTCAGAGCCGTGAACTCCTGTTGCATGGATGAATGGAGCAACAGAGTGCAGAGGTGAGCCAGGGCACAGCCAGTTGCTCAGCCACGCTGAGTCCTTGCAGGAGGCGACCTCATCCACTCCGTGAATGGTATTCCTCATCCTCTGCTAGGAGAAGCACACCTTCTGGTTGTACTCGTTTGTACTTTAGTAATACAAGCCCCAAGAAAGGGTGCACCAGCTACTTGGTCTCTGTGCTTTGCTTTGGTTTAAGGGAACACAGGCAGCTGCAGGTCTGACTGCTTGGGTCTCACTCCCGAGTGGGGCTGGACTCTATTTCAGGTGCTCTAGTGGTGAGTCTTAGTTATGAGAGGTCAAACCAGTGCAGAGTGACTCATATGCTTCTGCTGCACACAACATTCCAGCCTCAAATTCCATGTTGCCCCCCCACTCTGAACAGTAAGCACAGCCAGCAGCTCGCCTGCCAGGACAGCACTTGTGCAGTTATAGGAGACAGCTCTGCCTGGGCTAGTGGACCTGGATTTTTTTGTATGGGCTTCGTACTTCAGAGCCACCACTCACCAGGGCTGATACAGAGCTATAAAGCCCAAAGGCAGCGGGCAAGGAACTACCACTTGAGAAGCAGGCTGTGCCCACCAAGTTGGGAATCTTTGGGGCATGTGAAAAATATCTTGTAACTCTGATTCTCCATGAAAATACTTCATTTCTTTAAAAAAGGTAAAATGTACAGTGTTTTGAAAAGCATTTTGTGTAGATGCTACTAACCAAGCTGAAGAAGTTAAAACTTAAAGTCCGTGGAGCAGGCCTTCAAGAGGGGGCTGGTTCCCATTGCCGATCACTCTTCTTCCACCATGGCTGCAGCTGAGCCCCACCCACTGCCTGACCTCAGCAGGCGAGCAGCTTGCGTTGTCTCCTAACCTTGGGGTACCCATTTGTAGGCCAGGAAATTGTCCTCTACTGCCTCCAAACACTGTGGTCACCACATAAGGAGGAGCAGCAGATTCAACAGAGACTGACTTCTTCCTGCAGGAATAAGTCAGCCCCACAGAATAGATGTGGCACAAGCTGAGGTCAACTTCTGGGACAGGAGGTGGGATCCCTCTCTTGACAGGAGGAAGGAGGGGAGTGGTTATGTTAGTGTCCAAGGTCAACTGAACCAAGTGCTACTCACTAATCAACTGAACCAACTGACTACGCATGACAGCCAGTTATTCACTCCCTGTGCTGGTCTAGCCATCTGAGGTCCAGGCCTCAGAGAAGCTGTTTCCTTCTGGGGCTGTGAGGGAGAATCTGTTCTAGCCCCATCCTGGTTTCTGGGGTTTGTTGGCAAACCTTGGTGTTCCTAACTGGTGGAAGCATCTCATGGACCTTGACCTCTGTCTTTCCTTGGCCTTCTCCCTGTGCTCATATCAGTCTCTGCATTTGTATAGCAGTCCTATGGCTCATGCCCCTCCTGTAGACCTCATCTTCCCTTGATCATTTGTAAGGATCCAGTATCTACCCAGGGTCAAGTTCATGGGTGCTGGGTGTTGGACACATTTTGAACCATAACATTCTTCCTATAGAGATTTTTTCTCTGTGGCCCAACTTGGATAGCCAGGCACTATATATTAAGTGGACTAGCAGATTCCTAGAAGTTCACATGAGCCAAAACAGAGTCCAGCTTCCAGCATTCCCCCCACCACAGCGATCTCTCTGGGCCATCACTGCTCTCAGATCCAGCGTCCCCAAACCCTAATCCAACCCTCGCCTGTGTTCAGATCTGAATCGACCCCAGTGGTTCAGTGAGGACCCCTTCACGGGCTCCCATGCACCTTTCCCTGTTGTTCCACTCTTCTCCGGCAGAGTTCCAGCTGCCCAGCCTTCCCAGGTGCCTGCTCCTCCTGAAGACACATCCAGAGTGGTTGCTGCTTCCCCCAAGGCTCTTCCCACAAGTCCTTCTGCTCCAGGAGTGTCCACTGACCTCAGACCTCACAATTATCCACTGATAATTGGTGCTTTGCCAGTGAGGTGGAACGTTCCTTGAGTCCAGGGCTGTAACTCCAGTCATCTCCCATCTCCAGAGTCCTGAAGACCCGGGGACTGCCACTGCCAGGAATGGCCACAGTGGGGTGTGACCAGGCTGAAGGAGGCAGCCCTGTGTTTATCACATCACGTGCCAGCCACCTGATTGTTCTGGAACTCTCTGTTCTTTCTACTATTCAGGGCTTAGCAGAAGTGGGCTCTTCATTCTTTCTGTCTCCTTTCATCTCACAAGTGTCACCAAGAGGTTGAGCTCCCTAGGGAATTTAAACTGAGAGTCAACTCATTCCAAGATCTTCCCCCATCCCTTCACCAGGGTGATTTTAGTTAGAAAGTGCAGAGTCCATGAGTGTAAGTGGAAAGGAACGCCAAGGAACCCCATCTTACAGGTGAGGCAACAGGCCAGCCAACTCCAAGAAGGATGTATCTCCAGTCTCAAATATGCCAAGTAAGTAGGTAATTGGCCCCAATTATATCTAAACAAACAAGGAGCAGCTAAAATAAATAAGCCCATTACATGCAGATCTCCCTTACCTCCATTGCTTCATTTTCTTAAAGTCTCTCCAGAGACCAGGTGCTGGCCTTGTTTCTTGCTAGCACTGAGGCGAGGCCAGGACCATAGACACTTGCAGGGTCTTTGTGCTGGGTGCTGGAATGAAGGGTGATTAACCCAGGAGCCACTCAGGCCTGTTAGCCTCCCCAGCAGTGGCCTGCAAACTTCCTGCTTGCCAGTAAGGCCCAAAGTGTAGCCAGGGCTCAGGCTGGAGATGGGATGGAGTAGTCTGCTTCTGCAGATGGAAGGCCTGATGCTGATGCCCTTGGACCACGGGGCTACCTTGGGCAGTCCCAAGTGGAGCTCTTTGGGACCACACTTCCCACTGCAGGGACCTCCATGGCCTGAAGTGGACGATTCGCCTACTTCCATTTCACATTCCCTGAGTCCCTGACTTAGCAGACTGTGGGGACAGTGCCACACGTTAGAAAGGTCCTTGTCACATTGGAACACCATGGACCCAGTGCAAGTTCAGTCACAGTGTCCCTGGGCAGCACAGAAGTCTGCTCCCTCCTCCCCAGATGAGGATAACTCTGCCTCTTCACACAGTCCTACCTTGGAATTAACCAACCCATGTGTCAAACTGCTCTTCAAATGATGTAAGTTCTGGGCTCTCTGTTGGCTTCATTACCTACTTCAGAATGCAATCCATGGTGTTAATTGACCTCTAATGATGTGCTGCCCAGAATGGGGCATCCTTCTCCAAGGCAGGTGGCCCTCCATTTGAAGACTTGGAGGCAGCAAGAGTCCCTCTGCTCTTGCCTCGGTGTCACATGGCAGTCATTAATCTTTCCTGCTTCTTCATGCAGACATTTGTAAACCTGCATCTCTCCCATCTTGTGCTTGTATAATTGATTTTTTGAACCTAAATACAGATCTTTGCATGCATCCTGCTGGATTTTATTTGCTTTCATGTCACTCACCCTGACTGGCTCTTTGTGAGCCTCATGCTGTAACTGAGCACCGTGGCACAGCCCTGTGTGCTGCCTGGCCTATGAGCTTGATACCTCAAGTGCCTGGCATGATCTGCAGGTGAGGGGGAGTGCAGAGCCATGCAGCAGCAACACTTCAGGCCTGTCTCCTAGGCATAGATGACCTCGCTGATCAGCACTGATTCACCAGTGACAAGTCCCCATCACTGTGCTGGGTCCAACTCACAATCCCCCATCTGTTCATTTGCATATACAACTTTTCAGGATCCTTAAAATACCACCATGAGGTGAGTGGAGACTGCCCTACAATTCCAATTTTATTAACAAGAGACAAAGACCTTGATTTTGGACCCAGAATTCCATCTCTTCAAGTTCAGGTAGACTGCTGACTTTGTTTTCTTGTTTGTAAAATGGATACAGGAATGGTCTCACTTTTTCTCTCTCACTGGTCATTTAAGCAGGGCCAACTCTCCCCCACCCCTGTGGCTATGCTGAAGGAGGCACACAGAAGCTCACTCTAAGGCACATCCCATCCTCAGGATGTCCCACCTAAATGGAGATGTGCTTCTGCTTCACTGCAGCTGCCAGGCACACTATGTGGGTCTCCACTCCTCCTTCAGTTGCCCACTCGTGGCAGCTCCTCTCAGCTCTGCATTGTGGTTGGTCTTATCCTCTCAATTCCACCAATTTTGACTGCATGACATTGAGCAAGTTCAAGATCTTAGGATTGCTCAGTCTCTATGTTCAAATCTGTGAAATGGAGAAGACAATTCCAACCTGGGAAGGCTGTGCCTGCAGGATGGGGGTCAGTGGTAAGAACATGGAGCCAGGCTGCAGCATGGGACTACCCCTACCCCCAAGTCCTAAACAGGTGAGAGGCACTTGGGCTCCACAGAGCAGTAGAGCTGGTTATACCACCACCCAATCCAGGTGCTCAGCTCTTGCCATCCCCACAGCTCTTGCTTTATGAGCAAAGGTGACTGAAGTGATGACATTCCTCCTCTTTGGTGCAGTCAGCAAGGACAGCCCTGCCATCCTGGCCATCAGTGCATTTACTCACAGACCTGGAGGGCTCGTCTGCCCCCCTGGTCAAGAATCCTGCCAGGAATGCCAAGCTGGGTGACCATATCAGTTCACCGGTTCATACTTTCTAGGCTCTTCCTCCAGGAGAGGTGGCACTTCTGCAGGAGGCACAGTGTCCATCCTCCATGCTTCTCAGAGTGCACCACGGGAAGCCTGGGGTTCCCTGTGCAGGCTCTTTCAGCTCCAGCTGAGGCGGGTGTCAACACTGGGTGCAGGCGAAGTCTAGTGTGGCTCTCATGTCCTCCTTCCTCTGGGGTGCTGCTGTCAGCCCCTGGAGGCTGTGACACTAATGATACAGCTGGTGTCAGGGGAGGGCTCTGCCGGACCTGGACTCCAGAACCCTCACCAGGGGGTGCTTTTCCCTTTGGGGAACCACTCTTCTAGCTCACCACACAGCCATGCTGGTCCCCAAGGGCATAACAGAACCAGAGCAACTAGACATTAGGGCTCAGGGCCAGGTATGACCTTGTTTTATACAGGAGCACATAGGGAGATTAAGGTCTTCTCCTGTAATGACCGAAGGACGCCCTCACACACAGTGTCCTCTGTGGTGTTGTTTCTACCCCTTTCCTGCATGGTCAATGACAATGATACTATAAGGAGCACTGCTGAACTGCCCCAGGAGGCTAAGCTCTTCCCAGGCACCATCTTGTTTGAACCATGTGACATTCACAGGGCAGTGTGATGTAGAGGGTAGAGCAAGAGCTCACACTGGGGATCCCAGGGGCCCTGGGGGCTCTTGCTACCCAACTGAGCGACCCTGGGAGCAGTGGACAACATCTTTGTGCCTCCATTCTCTCACCTGCAGAGCAAGGATAATGCTGGGTGGTAGAACCAGGCTTGGGTCTTTCTGGAGCCCTCTGCTGCCCAGTGGCTGGGGTGTGTGGTCAGCTGGCAGCTACCAGCTAGCATCTCCTACAGAGACATGGTGGTGCCTTTCCTGGGGCAGCTGTGTCTGGTGAGACTGCATATAAAGACTTTTGCTCCTGACAGAGGACAAATTGGCCAGCCACAGTTGTCCCAGGCTCCCTGCAGAGCTGGTGGGAACTTTGTGCTCTCTACCCACTCCTGCTTCCTCTCCCTTTCACAGGAGTTGATCTCCAATTCATGCCCTATGCCCCACTGCACATCTCAGCACCTGCTCTGGATAACTGGCTGACATTGGCTGGACCTGCCTCATGGCCCTTCGGAGGGCTGTGGGAGCTGGTCCTGGCCTGACTAGGACAGTCCTTTAGTGAAGAGCAGTCTTGTGTTACTCCCATTCTGCAGGTGCTGCATGGACATGTGGTGCCCCATCCGTCACCTGAGCCTCAGCAGAGGAGCCTGATTCCTAGTTTTTCTGCTGAAGCCTTGTGTCAGGAATAGACTGGAGACAACATGGAAGTCTGGTGGAAGGACCCTCAGCTCTACAGTAACTGGAGCTGGCCTGGTTGCACAGGAAGAAAGCTCTGTGTCCCTGGATGAGTGTCTAATACTCAGGAATGGGTTTCGTTCTCCCTTGTAGCAAGAACTTCACCTACTGGCAATGCCACATGATCCAGTTCATTAGGGGGTTGGTCCAGTTAGCTGCCACCAGCCTGGTCAGAGGAGAGGATACAGTTTTGAAAACTAAGAGCACTGGGCTCAGATGCAGGGACCTGAGGTTGTCACTCAGGGCTTTAAGTTTGCAACCCTTTTAGGGAGATGGCAGGGAACTGCCCTCAGAGGCCAGGCTCTGGGCTGGGGGCAGGGTGAGGGTGAGCTGGGAGGGACCTTGGGGTGAGAGCCCTCAGGGCCCGAGAGCAGGAAGGTCTGTAGGACCTTGTTCCCTCTCCCCGCCAGGGTTCTTCCTCTCCACTTGTGGGCACTGCTTGGGCAGCTGCTCCCTGGGGAGCGTCCAGTCCACACACACCAAGGGCAGCTTCTGGGGCTGCTCAGTGGCATCTCCTTGGGAAATGTTTATTTAAATATGAACCAAACACAAAAAAATAGGAAGGGAAACTACTGCCGTGAATTCCACAGTCAAACAGAAGTGATCTGGGAACTCTGCGGCCTTTTGGACTTCCTGCTATTTCTCAATTCCAGTCCTGCAGGACAAAACCTGCTGGACAAAGCCAGTGGCCTCTTATTCCCTCCTCGGCCTCCTGCCAATGCTGGGCTTAGCTGCTCTTGGCTGAGCCTGTGGAGCTTTGCCACACCCTTTCTCTACAATTTCCTGCAGTTTCCACTTTGGGGGAATGGGTCTGATTCTGCCTCCCAAAGATTAGGAAATGGTTCCAAGCATCATTGCTTCAAAACACCCTGGCACGGGACACAGGCCTCATGCTTGTTTCCAAAAATATGCCAGAGGTGTAGAAGAGATGGTGTCTGCATGCTTGGCCCCTCCCCAGCTGGTGAGTGGAAGCCGTCTCAGCCCCAGGACCGCAGGTCCACCACAATCCTTTAAACAACGTCCCAGGGAAGATCTGGAAAACAATCCCTCTAATTGGCTCCTATGATTTTCCTGATTACCCACCCAATTCCTGAAGCGCAAGTTCACGAGACACATCCATTGGCTCCCCGGTTGCCCTGATCTGTGTGGTTTGGGTTTGGCTCCTAGCACATGGTAATAGTTTATTACCCCTCTTTTATATCCTTTTAAACTTGAAATGGCCTTCCTCCTCCCCCTCCCAATGTAAATGAGATATCATACCATACCAAGACTCAGAGGAGAGGCCACCTTTGTGTTAGACCAGTAGGTTCAGTAACAAACCACCAAGTCGGTCGAGAAAGTTTGGGCCCTGGAAGAGCACGAAGCATGTGTGGCAGGAACCCTGTGAAAGGGACAATGCTGCGGAGAAGGAGCAAAGCACCCAGTGGGTGTCAGGAAGCCCTGATCCTCCTAGGGGGTGGGTGCTGGTGGCTGACAGAAGGAACTACCTTCCCCATGTCCCTTCAGAAATGCTTGGAGAGGCCCAGCTTCATAGGCACAGTTGACTATAAAAGGAACTATATGAAATTCAATTTAATGTAAAATATTAAAGAAACTCTGCTATTCCTTCTGCACATTAAAGATTTATGTTTTCCAGCTTTCTGCTTGATTTTAGGCTGAGAAATTTGACAGGAAGAGGCTAAGAATGTGCTCACCCACGGTGCCCTGGGTCAGGGACTCCTCACCAATCTGGCTTTGGTGGCACTGGGACAGTGCCACTGGCAAGCAGTATGGTCTCTAAGTCCTCCCAAGTCCCTTGTGGGTGCTCTCAGCTCCCTTCTCAAACCTGGGGATGGGGTGGTGGGGAGAGAGCGCTGCATTTTCTAAGCTGGGATTAGAAAGTTCCAAGGCCTCTTCTAGCAGCCTGAGCTGGGAAAGCCCTGTGATCACAGCCAGGCAGCAGGGCAGGTCCCCTACCAGGCACTGAGCCATTGGCCAGGTTTTAAGCAAGACTCATTTTAGTGTCCAGAGTGTGGCACAGCTTTTCCATGGTCCCCTCATGTGACATGTCACATCTGGACCTCTGGAGTGGTGGCCTTTTCAGGACACCCACATCAGTTCAGGTGCCCTTTTCTTCCCATGCATGATCTCTATGCTGCCGTGTGTGATCTTCACAGCCTCAGCTGAGGAGAAGCCAGGGGTAGGCACAGGTCCCAGGGCGGCCTGCAGTTGAGGGGAGTGACCAGACAGGCATCTGCAAGTGCTTGTGCTGGAGAGCCAGCACCCTTCTGTTTCTCCCACAGTCGTCCCTTCCCCTCAGCCACCTCCACCCCCTCCACCCTCCTGGCATCCTGGGAAGGCCCCCCATCTGGCTTCTGCTCTGGGTCCTGCCTCTTCAGGCACCTGTTGGCCTGTATGTGTGTCCTACTCTGGAGCTGTCTCTGGGGACCCACACATCGCTCCAGCCTGGTGGGAAGAGGGATCAGGAGGTGGAGCTGGAGCAGATCATCTGAGGACACTGTCATGACCATCAGAAGCAAGAGGCCACGTGTGGACTGCCACTGCTGCCCTATGCCAGCTCAGGGCAGGACCACCTGAAAGGGCTTGGTGACACCTGGAAGAATCCAAAGGCAGGAGATGGGGAAGGTATTATTAGAGCCACATTGCCAGGAGGCAATGAAGACCGGCTGTGGATTAAGAATCAGGTGTAAAATCATCAGGGCACAAGGAAAGCAGGGAGCGTAGTGCTGGTACCTGGGAGACTGGCCAGGCATGGTGGTTCAATTTATGTGTCAACTTGGCCAGGCTGTGGTGCTCCATCATTTGGTCAACACTTGTCTCTCTGTTGCTGGGAAGGTATTTGTGGATAATCAGTTAATTTGAGTAAAGGAGATTATCCTTAATAATGGGTGGGTCTCATCTGATCCACTGAAAGTGTTAAGTGATAAAATCTTTGGTTTCTCAGACCAGAAGGGATGGTGTCCTGAGACCCAGCCAGGCTTCCAGCCAGCCAGCCTGCCCTGTGGATGTGGGACTTGCCAGTTTCTGTGGTGGTGTGAGACAACTCCTTGAAACTTCTCTATCCCTGTCACACACACACACACCCATGCACATATGTTCAAGTCCCTGATGTCAAATGACATAGTCTTTGTGTGAACCCTACACATCCTCCCCTAATGATGCCTGTCACAACGTCCATGCTGTGTCCATGCAGCTATGAAGTTGGGGAGCCTCTGTATGTGCTCAACACTGACACAATGGCTTTCCAAGTGTCTTTGACTCATGGTTGGTTGAAATTGAGGATGGGGAAGCCATATACAGAGAGTTCATGGACATCTAACTGCTTATCTATACCCATGTCCCTCTCCACATCCCATGTCCACCTCTACGTGTGTGCCCATATCTATTCCACACAGAGTCCTTTGGTTCTGTTTCTCTGGAGATCCCTGACTGATACCTGGGAGTGGACAGCAAGGCCAAGGTGACCCTACCTACCTCTTTACTCAACACACTGGTGGACACTTCTGCTGGATGTCTTTCCTTTCTTAATTCTGCTCCCAAAGTGTTTTGAGTCCCGCCTCTCAGCAGTGGAGATCTCAGTCCAGCCTCTCACTGCCTGACTGACCTCTGAGAAAAGGCTCCACCCCAAAGGACAGACCCAGATCTGATTTTGAGCTCTGTCAGCCAGGTCCCAACACTAGGGCCTCCTAAGAGAAAAAAGAGACTTCCATACATGCAGTTATTCCTGCAGAACTTGGAATGCCTTTGAAACCAGCCTCTCCTATGTAACCCTTGGATATTCTCCACGAGGATAATTTTAATAATAGGCATTCTATGAGAAGAATATTTAACATGGAATGCTGGCATAATGACAAAACTTAAAGACTTCTTTTGAAGAACTCCGCTTGCCTAACCAAATCTGTCATGTGGCCTTTCAATAAAAAGAAAAGAGTCCATAGGTTCATGTGGAAGAAATTCAGAACTTTGAGGTTACCAGCGAAGAACCAATCTTCAGAGAGATTCCCAGCTCTCTGCTCTGACAGGCATGGCGAGGAATTTTGATTCCAGCCACACCACAGTGAAGATGCACATGGCAACTGGTGTGCAATTTCCATGGGCTTCCCAAGAGAGCCACAGCAAGTCTTAGAAGTTCCCTAAAGAATGCGACCTGACTCCAGTGGAGTGGTGCTGGGCACTGGAATACAAATCTCACACAGTCTTGAGATGTCACTGCAGTCGCACGCTACAGCGAGTGTGAGTGGGTTTGTGTGAGCTAGAGGTGTGGGGATGGTGGAGGTGACACCTTCCTCACTGTCCTGTGTGGTGGAACATCTGCTCACCACAATAATTGACTTGTTGACTGGACCTGACAGCGCAGAGAGGCCATGGGCCAGCTGTGCCTTCATGAGTTGGGAGAATTTTACTGGAGTCAGTAGAGTCATTGTCAGAGGCCAGCCAACTAGAAGCTTGTGGTATTTAAGAAGAAAAACTGGCTTAGCTGTAGCAGGTGGTGTGGATGGTGGGAATTGGGAGAAGAAGAATCTTTATTTGCAGACTTACTTTTAATATAACATTTGTCCCCAGGGCAGGAGCATTCACTAGCCAACTGAGGTCATAGTCAATACTTCTCTCCTCTCAGATGCATGGTCTCTACCATTTCTTCTGTCTGTCATGGCCCCCATTTCAGAGACAAGCTTCCTGAGTGTAGGCCTTATGTGACAATGTGCTGACAGCACCCAGTGGCTCAGGCCTGGGGAAGTGGGAGTTAGAGAAGCAAGGTGTTAGACCACCATGACTCACACATTTCTGCAAGAAACTCAATTTCCATGCCAGGAGAAAGGACAGATGATCAAGGTCAGGCAGAGAGGGGGTGAGTTGACCTTAATCCCATGTCCTATGTTTGCAGGTGAGACCCCTTCCCACCCACAGTTTGCATTGAGGCCCATGTCTTTCGCACATCTTCACCCCTCCCCCCCCCCCCCCCCACCTCATGTCTACACTATTTCCACAGTGTTAACCCACCCATGTGCAAAGCCACAGCCCACAACATCTCTTCCACTGCTACATTGTGTTTCCATCACTTCCCCCTCATGTCCATGGTGGTGTCCACAGCCAACTTCTCCTCCATATCCCCATGTCTATACCGTGTCCACCACCATTCCCTGTCCACAGTCACATGCTTTTGCACATCAACATAAACCAAGCCATTGCTACAAGTCTACTCAATGGTACGCATGTGCACAAACTGGCAAGCCACAGCATCCTCCACAGGAGTCTTCCACTTAAACCCCAGGAGAACCATGTGGTTCCTGCTCCATAGTTTTCCTAGTCTGTAAGATTAAGACTGCCTTCACTTTGCCACCAAAAATAACTGAACTCCCTTCTATCGAATGGCCAGTTGGATATCAGGCTAGTGTCCAAAGTGGCAAGTGGAGGGCTGGAGCAGAGGGGAACTTGGAAACACCCCTCCCAGTCCCTGTGCTGCCTGCCAACTGGCTTTGGTTGGTCCGTGCCCCAGCACTCAGGGAGACAACCTACTTCTTTCAAGTCACCAGGTACCTTGGGGGCAATTGCTGTCTTTTGTTTCCCTGTGGAGGAACATTCCCCACTACCAGCCTCATATTAACCATGGGCTGAAAGTTAGCCTCGTCTCCAAGGGTTGGCATTCTCCAGTCACTGTTTATTGTCAGTCTGTGCTGGACAGATGAGAGATCCGAACAATGCTTTGATTGCGTCTGCATGGAACCTGCTCAACTGGCAGAAATTATTATTTCATCATCAAAACTAGAATTAGTAAAAGAGATGGTCATTTCTACTTGTTATTATAACCTTGATGGATCTTTTTATTTGGGGGAAATTAATGATTTAAGCAACTTAATCATTCGTGGGGATCATGATTATTAAGTAATGTAAAAATAGCTTAACTCCTGTCCTTTAAATGCATAAACATAAACATGAGAAAAACTAAATCCACAGATGATCTGGCTGTGAGCTCTCCTTTGTCCAAGCTGTGAATCCAGAAGGCACACCTCCCTCTCCTTCCCTTGGTCTACTGACATGTCTAGAGCATCCTCAGTGCAGGGCTGTGTGCTGGTTGACAGGGACTTACATCCCTCTTTGCTGCCAAATAACCACCTGTTCCACATTGTTTTCCATTGAGAGAGATGTAAAGGCCAGCCAGAGTTCTCCTCTTGGAGGAATTATGTCTGCACCTTAACCCTTGTCATGGGGAAAAGGTTGAATTTGTAACCCGCCCCTCCACCCCCATGAGCAGCTGTTGCCTCTGGTGAGTCCTGCACCTGAGATCTTAGGTCACTCTGGGACACTGCCATGGTGCTGTCTTCTTTTCATGTCATCTCCAGAGGCCCAGGCCTGAAAGGTGCTGGCGGAGGCCACCTGGCCTCCAGGGATGGGCAAGGGAGTGGGTTGGATGGCTGCCTGGGAGGCCTCTAGGGAACCCCAGGACCCCTTCCCTGAAGGCACAAAAGAGTCCCTGTTCACCAGAAATGACTTTGTTTGCCCTGAGGTCCATCATAACCAAGGGATTTCCCTTTTTTTTGGTCAGTTGTAGGAAGTGCCAAAAACTTTGACCAACTATCAGGACCATGTTGCCTCCAAAATGCAGTGACTTCTCCCTGGGAAAGCAGCACAGGAGGAGTAATTTAGTCAGAGACTCTCAATTAAACCCTCTGTGCCCACTCTGATTTTTCCCCTTCACAGACTATAGTTTTCCCTCAATGGTTCCACAAATATGTAAAAAATGTTGGCAAAAAAAGAAACACTCCAATATTTATCTTGTATTTAACAACATCAAGAGTTACTTGAGTGTTTTTGTTATTTTAATGTTAGGGCTCGTGGTCTGTTATTTCATGTGAATGAACGATAACAATCTGACTGCGGCTTCACTGTGAGGATGATTTGGAGTGAAGAAATTAAAAGAAAAACACAGCAGATTAGGATATGAATGCTCCCAACCACGATTCCTGACCCTCACCATTCCTCCACCTCAAGTTCACGTTAAAATGTTGGCAGCTGTGAATCCACCAGCACGTCCAGGAGGCAGGTGATGTTGTCTGGGACACCCAGAGCCCAGGCTTCCCAGCCATCCACTGTGGCCTCTGGGAGAGGCAGGTGCCATGTGACACTGACAGAGCGGGACATCATCTCAGGACATGCTCTAGTCATTGCTAGAGATGTGCCTCCAGTTTGCACCCGAAGCTCCACATCCTGCTTTTCTTATAATGTGGTTGCTGAAGGGGGCTTGGGTCGGGAGGCTCTTGAGTACTGGTAAGGTGGGGGTGATGGAATTTGTTTTCCAAAGCAGTGTAGTACTTCAGATTTCCAGCACCCTCTATTTCTTAGGGTTGAAATAATTACAAGATTATAAAAGTCCAAAGAGAAGGAACCGATGCTGAGTAGGAGCTTGCGAGTCCTGACCTGTAAGAGCTGGAGTCCACCCATGCTATGTGCCACCACAGAGAGAGGCTTGGCAGGGTGGTGGTGGGCAAGCTGCCTCTCAGCAGGAAGGATGAAGGTCCCTGGGCAGGGAGAAGGTGTCCAGACCCTTGCCCTGGAGGACACAGGTGGCTGGAGGCTCCAGCAGGTTCTCTGGGAGCCCAGGTTTCTCATGCTGGCTTGCTGCAGAAATGAAATTGCCTGAAGGACCACAGCAGAGCTGTTGTGGAGCACAGCTGGTGCATGGTTGTCCCTGGGTATTATCTCCTTGTGACATAGTGATATCCATGTCTGTACCATCAACGGTTTCCTTCCTCCTGCAAGCATTGGCTGCAGGCCCCAGAGCTCTGGCAAATAGGATCCAGAATGGAAGAAGGTATGTCCCCATGTCCAGGGTTAAGAACTGCCCCAGGTTACCAGGCAAGATCAGAAGCAGGTAAGGAAAGCTCCTCCTGAGGGTGCTGATGGCTGCAGGCCTGATCTGGGGAAGGGGGCTGTAACCACAACCCAAACTGAAGCAGGGGACTGGGCAGCGCTCAGAGCAGGATCAGCCAGTGGCTTTGGTGTCCTTGCCAGAACTTTGCTGATGGATCTAGCAGCATGAATTTGTGGTTGAGAACCTCTGAGCAGCGTGCCTCCTGGGCCCACCTGCTTCTGATGAGCCTGCTTCAGTATGGTCTGATGCTCCTATAGACAGTGTGATTTGGGGGAAGAACCTAATCCAGTTCATTTTATTTTGTTTTATTTTATTTTATTTTTGTTATCAGGGATTGAACCCAGGGGCACTTAATCACTGAGCCACACCCTCAGTCCTTTTTAATTTTTATTTTGAGACAGGGTCTCTCTAAGTTGCTGAGGTTGTCTT